>NW_026908539.1:0-266293 GCF_028858725.1 Colius striatus
AAAACTTCAGTGGCATGTATGTTAAAAGCATTTCTGTCTCTGCAGGACTACCTGATCCGACTGGCATCTGCCACCTTAGTGAACGTTTCCCTTGCTGGTTAGTTTCTTGCCACTATGCTAATACACTGCTTTCAAGTGGGCAAGAATAAACAGAAAAGTACATACATTTTCAGGGCCCAGCTCAGTGAAGCCTGTGCTTTGAAAGGGGTAGGGAGAGGGCATTATTTCAAAAGGTTTCTTAGATTGGTGCTGACCCTGACTGCAGGCTGTGCTGCTTTATGCTTACCTGACTCGCTCCAGCTCTCAGTGAACTGGAAACAAAACTACTTGCAGGATGAACTGTTAAAAAGATGCAGTCTGGGCTGTGTTTTACTACAAACAATACCCAGTGTAAATAACTAAACCCCAGACCTCTCTTATTTTAGGAAAACAATTGCATGTCGTTACTTTCCCTTGATATGTTGCTCTCCAGCCTCACCTAACAAATATCCTCAAAGCACATGCTAAATATGTAACACCAAGGAAAGATTATAGTGGCGATGCCAGGGGATGGAACAATTGTTACACGTCTTGGCCTGTTGAGAAAGACCCCAACAACTTGAAAGTGGGAGAAAACTGAATTACAACATAGCTGCTAAATCAGGTATTCCCACAGCGTTGCCTCTCTGATTTATCGCTGTTGATGCATGTGAAGCTCTTCAGAAGGAATAAAAGTTCTGGAGCCCTTTAACTTCAAATGAGTAAAGTCTGTACAGTAATATCATTCCAGCTGTTTCTTTTATTAGCTGCGGCTTCATGTTTCTGTCCTTGACACTTGAAGATCAAACCTACTGAAATATGAATCATTGGAAAATGTGAGTTTACTTCAGCGTCTCATTTTGTCAAGAAGCTCATTATGTAAGAGGAATGTGTCATGGAGGTAGTCATCCCCGTGGTGGGGGTGCAGGCATGCTACTGCTCTTCCCACCGTGCACACCCCCCTGAATACACCTACGGGCTGCTGTTGATGCAGGTAATAAGACATAGGCTATGTCTTGAAAGAAATCGTGGGTTTAAGAGCTTATTTGCCTCAGGAAAGGTAGGTTTATTTGGGGGGGGGGAGGGAAGCACCAGTTTAAGTCAGCCCTGCACAGCAGTGGCACAGCCTCCATCCAGACGTAGCAGGGCTGAGTGGGACTTTGCAGTCGTTTCCTCTGGTTCTGGGAAGCTGTTCAGAGAAGAGACGGTGAAGCTGAAATAGAAATGCTCCTGTGATGTCCCTGATCCCACTGGCAGAGTCACAGGAAGGACAACGGATAGAGAGAAGATTAGGATGGAGCAGGAATACAGAAAAACACAAACAGAGGGGAAATTAAGGAGAGGGAAGGGAGGGACTTGGGGAGGGGAGAACAGAGCACTGAAAATGGTGTCAATAGGAGAACCACCTGGTTTTCCCCAGGCTCCAAAGGATCACCTCAGAAGCTGTTAGTTAAGGCAGTCTTCAAGGAGGGAAGAAAAGCCTGAATCCCCCCAGGGCACAAACAGGGGTCGAAACACAGTTTCCTCTGCTTTGGCTGCAGGGCAAGAGCTAATGCAGGAGGAGCTGAAGAGGTGGGATGTCAGCTCCTGCCTGACAGCCCTGGGAAGGCTGGGGATCAGCCAGTGGATCTGGGGTGGTTGGTCTGAAATGGGGCTTTCTGCAGGAGTGAGCTTACTGTGTGTTCCTTGTTTACTGGGAGACACACGTGATACATCTGGAGTTTGTTTTGCAGAACAGCCACATGCTCCCAAATGTAACAGTTGCTCAGTTTGAGCTTTGCCCTAAACGTATCAGATCCTATAAAACACTACAGTGCTCTGTGGACTTTACTGTTTCAAACTGGGCACCTAGAATAAGGCTCCTCTGGAAGATTATTTTGACTTTTGGTTTATTTTCCTGCTGCTCTAGAGTCTTGTGCATTTCATTGGGGCCAGTGAAACCACACCATTTCATAGAGCCCGTGCAAAGTAATGAACGTGGGCCATGCATGACAAGATTGTAGTGAGAGCCTCAAAGTCAGTACTGCTGTGTTGTGCTCGGGGTTTAGCTGGGGGCTCGAGCACTGAATTGAGTAAGTTGAAGAAATATACAATAACTGTCTTCTATTCTGTGCAGCAAGAGATAAAATGCCATAGAGGAGAACTCATGTGTTGGTTCACAGGCTGTTACTACAGTGCAGACTATTTCCTTGTCTTTTGAGTGCTGAGTTTGTAAGTAATGAGTAGAAATTAGCCTGAAACCTCCTCCTACAAGCAGCTGGGCTTGGGGATTTGGACATGTTTGTCCTTTAAGCTGTGCTGGGACACTGTAAGATGAGGATGAAGAGACTGATTTCACAGGAGAAGTTGCACATACGTGTGCAAGAGAGAACAAAGGTGGTCACGGCCGAGCTGGAGAAACAGGGAGCCGAGGCCAGCGTCACTGATGGAGCAGAGGGACCTGGGTTTGCTCAGTAACAGACCAGGGGAACAGGTGAAGAGGAAGGAGTTGTGAAGGGTCACTATGAAATATGGGAGTGAGCCAAACAATTTCTTTCCTTTGATCTCCATTCATTTATAACCATGTTGGTGTTGAGTCTCCTGGCACTAGTGTTTTTACAATGAATAGCTGAAAGGACAAAACCAGGTCTAAATTGTGCTGGTCTTGTGCTGAATAGCTTTCTGTAGCCTAGAAGTTACTTGGAGTTTTTACTCTTTTAGCTGTTGGACATTTTAAATGCGAAGCATGCAATTTACTTCAGACAGCTCTGAAAACAATAGCAAACTACAGACTGCTCTTATTCCATTGTCTGCAGGGACGGTTACAACAGCCTTTGCATCAGCCAGAATGCTTTTATTTCTTTAGTGAGAAATGCCTTATCTTTTGACAGACAAGAAAAGCTGAGATGGTTCAGTGTTTCAGATTCAGTTCCAGATTTGCTGATGTTTAAAATTAGCACCTCTGCATTTTTGCTGTGCTGAACTGATGATGTGAAACAACACAATAGAGTGTTTCAGTCTGTGCATCCTGAGATGAGTTGTTCTGTAGTTACCCAGTGTTACTTCTTCCATTAACAGGAGGGAATCCTCCCTAGTTGGCAACAGGATTAGAAACTGTGTGTAGCTCAGATGTAAGCCTGGCTCTTTACCTTTTTAAAGGTTTCGTTTTCTTTATACCCCTTTTCCCAAGTTGTTTGTTGTGAAACGTTCCAGTGAGTGTATGAGAAACGTTTAATTTCCTGCTGATGGGGCGTATCTTTCCATGCAGTTGTGCTTTGACTTATTTTTGGGGAACCCTGGTTTGCTGCTCACATCGTAACATGCCTGCATCTCCTTTTAATAATCACTTCAAGTGTGCTGAGCACTTCAGTTTCCTAAGTCAAAAAAAGAGACTCCACAGAGCGTTCTAACTTGCTTTGTTAAACAGTTCAACGCGACTTTATGTTGTTAACTGTGGGGGTATTGTTACTCCACTTTTAGGATGTTTGTACTTACATACATTGTGCACATTTTACTTGGAGCTCAGAAGTTATTCTCTCTAACATTTTGTTCTTGTTGTTTCTCTGTATTTCTAACTCACTTTTACAATCTATACATTTCATTTATGCTTTAGAAAAGAAACATCTGGTAGGTTTTTTTAACGAGAGCTTAGTGTTCATTGATCAGACAAGCAGCAAGGAATCTGCTGTATGGCTGATGATGGCAGGAAAACGAGGTGGTAGTCTCACTAACAATCAGTAAAGTCTGTATAAACTGGTGCTGCCTCATTTTCCAGGTTAGCTGAGCTCAGACTTGCACGCTTACAGGAAAACAAAAATGGTGTTTAAAAATGCCTGACTTGGGAAAAATACTCTTTTGAGACATAGAGATTAGAAACATTTAAAACACTCACACGTCTGCGGTTAAAGATGCTCACTCTTCATCCTCTCATGTCTAGAGCTTTCCTGTTTTAGCTTTGAGGTTCGGTCATCGTGTCGATGCCACTGGTTTTAGTCAGTTTTGTGTCCTGCAGAAATCAATTCATATTGTTCAGATACAACCTTCTAAGAATATTTCTGAAAGTAACACATCAACAAGTTTCTATTTTACACAGCCTGTGGAGCTGGATTTTGGAATTTGCTTTTTTAGTCGTTCTTTTGTGGAAGAGAAATCTTTCAGGCATGAATTGATAGTCCAGATCTTTTGAGGTCTGTCTGTGCTAACCTATGACCTCTGTTCTTAGGAGGTCAACATCTGAGGGCAGGAGATTAAGGCAGTTAAAAGATTGGAATGGGAACTGGAATGGAAAAATTAGCCAGCACATTTTGGGTGGAAAACATCAAAGTCATCAAACAATTTGCTTATTTTAAACTCGGTTTAAGGGTAACAAGCTAATTGTTCTGTGTTTGTTGACGCAAGCAATTTATATTACTTGAGGACATTAACACAGACGAATTTTCTTGGTGTTGGAGGATCACGATGCCTGTTCAGCATAAATACACTCTGTGCTTTGTATACTAGATGCATTTGTGCAACCGTTTTCAGCGCAGTAATGTAGGATCTGATAGTACAGTCTGTATGCGCTTAATTCACTCTGTTTCTCCCACAACACTTTCTGTTGCTTTTTGTAACCCGAATCTTGCTTGTGATCTTCTGGGGACCCTTTGCTCTCACTGGAGAATACAGGTGCTCTCAGGACGTGAGGAGAAAAATCTCTTGACTGCGATGCTTAAAAACTTCTGCAAGCACTTCTTTTCGTTACAGCTGTAAGTGTGAATTCCTTCCCAATGCAAACTTGTCACCGAGGAATGTGCTTTCCTAGGTTATAAATTGATTTACAAGAAAACATGGCGCTGCCTGTTTGTTCTTGCCTTAGCTCAAAATTCGTTAGTATATGCTTTTAGAAGAATGAGGACTTAACCTTTCATCTGCACAACTGGTTTCAAAGACGGTGTTATCTCGGAAGAGACACCTTTCCACGTGTGAAAACTATACATGTGACAATTATTAAGGATCTGTGTAGGCAATCACTTTTTTGTCTTGCCTGTTTAAAGCACAAATAAAAGTGGTTTCAGTATCACATGCAGAAGCCAGACTAGTGTTTCAACATGCAAGCCCACCTAGCAGGAAAGAAAACAAACAGGGATATCTCACGGGTCAGACTCTGCCCAGCAGTGTATGGATTATGGTACTTCACCTATAGGCAGGGCAAATAGTTAAAGTACTATAAAATACAGCAAAACTCAAGCAGGACAACCATCTGCAGGCAGCAGATTGACCTGGGGGGTTGGACTAGATGGTCTCTAAAGGTCCCTTCCAACCCTACCGTTCTATGATCTGTCTCAGTCTGACCTCCACACATTATTATTGTTCCTTTGACATTGAGGGATATGAGGTTTAAGCTCCCTTGCAACATTACAACTTTCTCAGCTATTTCTTTAAATGCTAAAACCTTCTTCATGAGACTTTTAGCCCTTACTTGTACCTGAGGGGAAATCGGGCAAAATGATCCCCTTCATTTCTTCCTCCTTCATGGAAGGGAAAGAAGGGAAGGGAAAAGAGCTGTTGTGTGCTGCAGCAGCCCACGGACCATTCCCAGGGACGCAGACACCGCTTTGTTTCCTTCCTGCCCTTTGGCTGGTGTGGCTGGAGAAGGCCTGCTGGCCGGGAGGCCTGCCACGACGGCCATGACGGCTGCGGCCTGCATCTGCGGCGGCTCTGCCTCAACCCGCTGTGGCCCGTGGCCCCGGGACTGCCCCCGCTGTGGGGGAACGGGGAGTGTTCCGAGGGGCAGGGCTGGCCCTGAAGGCTGCTGTGTCTTGGAGAGCTGGTCCCCGCTTGAGTTGTGGCCATGAAGTGAGGCGGCTTCTGATCAGCCATTTTGTGATTCTCGTGTGTGGGCGCCCTCCGGGGTGAAAGAAATCGGTGGGGCCAGTTGACAGAAAGGCTTTGGCTTCCCCGCTTGTGGGAACAGTGAATCATTGTGGAGGAACACAGGGCTTGTTTATTAATGAAGGAAAAGAGTTAGGCAGCTACAACGATAGTGTGCCTGGCATGGCTTGAGATACCTCTCTTGTTTGCCTGAGCCCTTTCTCTGTGCCTTCCCTCTGCTCTATTTACACCGTAAACTCTTCAGTGCAGAATTAGGTTCCTTCTCAGTCCGTACAATACTCACAATCACTGCTGCTTGTAAGTGCAGTAGCGACTGTGATTCTCGGCTGTTGCAATTACTAGAGGGCAGTGATGCACACGTGCAGTTTTTAATCCGTAAGACCTGCTCCCCGGGATTTTTGTTGGATGTGTGTAGCCTCTTGTTTCGTGATGTTTGGTGATTCAAAATCCCTTCCACAAGGCTGTTTTTCTTAACTGTCTTTTTCCTACTCTTTAAAAGTAGCTTGTAAGATCTACAGGTAAAAAAACCACTCCAGTGGAGAGTAGGGTGCTGGAGGTTTTTCATCCCTTGGTCACTCTTGCACTAGTCCTAAATGCACAAAGAACTGCCTCCCCAAGTTTTGCATACAGTAGCTTGCAGGGCAGAGCCGACTGCTTGCTGAGTCTGTAGAAGGGCTAATTCAAAATTCAGAGCAGTTATAATACAAATTTTAAACACCTTAGAAATGACATTTGACTTTTTATGATGAAACCCTGTGTTTTTTGCTTGGTCGGTATGAGAAATAGGTAGAGAATATATCCTCACTTCCCTCACGTGTTCTTTTCACACCAAAAAATTGCTGCAAGGATAGACAGAACCTATAGGGTTACTGCAAATTATTATCTTGGTGCTTACGTGCTTGTGAAGGTTGAAATTTCTGGCGGTGCAGCTGCATCAGATTTCTGCCTGCAGCCCTTACTGCTCTCGGAATCAGTGTCTCCAAATGGGCTCTGCAGTTTTCCTTAGCTGAGTCACTCCCTCACCACAAACTGCCATAAAGGGATGATTTCTTCCGCTTTGCTTTCTAGGGTTTAGCCTGCACCGCCCCCCTTCTTTTCAGAACAAGAACTCCTCAGAAAATACCTCTTGTAGTAATGCAGTCGAGTTCAGAGGGTTTCAGAAATCTGGATTGTTGGTGGCCTTTTTTGTTGGAGGGACTCTTGGGGTTTGTGCTTCTCATCTGTTTCTAGTTGCTAATTTGAAAAAGAAGCCAGCAAAGCAGCATGTTGGTTTCCTTTGTAAGTGGTGATTGAAGTGGTTCCCAGCTGCCAGGTGAATGTGAATGTCTGTGAGACACTTCAGGTGATAAGTTACCCATAAAATCTTAAGTATATTGCAACATATCCAAGGTGTTTCATCTCATTTTTCTTAATGAACCACATTTCTTGCTTAATTCTTGCATAAAACACGGATGAGTCGAACTGGAAAGCTTTTGAATTTGGCAGAATAATAACAGTCTTTACACTGGTTAAGATGCATTTTGTAGAAGAGGGATTTTGATTATGAAGAGCTAAAAAAATGCATGAAATCTGTTGTATACATACATGTTTCTATGTGACCTACTCTAGGAGGTCCTGCTCTGGCAGGGGGTTGAACTGGATGAGCTTTCAAGGTCCCTTCCAGCCCCTGAGGTTCTGTGTTGTACACACATGTAGCATATGCAGAAATGTATACCCAGATTTATGAAAGTTTGCCTCAACTGTGTTGAAGAAAGTGGGTATCAAAAGGAAACTGACTTAGTGAGAGACCAATTCAGAATGAGGTGTGCACGTTGATTACCTCATTGGTGAAAAACAAAGGGATGGCAGCTGATTAGTGCTTCTTTCTTATGCTGGCAGTCATACTCCCTTTCTATTCCAGCCTTCCACCAGGCAAGCTCGGTACAGGTAGTCACATAACAAAGTGATGCTGTGCAATGTATTGAATCCTGGCTTTGTAACCCAATTCACTTCACTGCAGTCACTGGTAGCTAAGGCACTACATGAGTGGCTTCTTCTGAAAGATGCTGCATGTACTGTGTTAGTAGGACAGCTTCCTCTACCCAGGCTGACCCACCACATGTCTGTGTAGTCAGCCTGGCCACAGCACACGCTCCTTTCTCCTGGTTCTCTCTGCTGATGCATCCCCGAGTGCCTTGTTTAACCTGATTTCCCTTTTGCAGCATGAGATGCTAGGCCAGATGAAGCTGTACCTGTAGAGCTGTGCTAGCCTGCTCTCAGCAGGCCAGGGAAGAACAGAAGTCGTGATGTTGCGACGTGCCCTTTTCACACGTGTGATCTTGCCCGTGTAACAGGGTCACGTGGGAGCTCTCACAGACCTGCAAGGTATTCTTGAATTACAGATGATGGCTGAGACTGTAAGTGGAAGAAGGGTACGAATTGAAGGTGGAGTTAGTACTGGAAATGAATTGTGAGGCTGTGTGCACACTAATGGCTGTGGTGGAAGCATCCGGCTGCTGCATTGGGAACAGAGTACCACCGTGTTCCCTTCTGTGGCAGCAGGTGGTGAGTTTGCTTAAGCTTGTGGATTTTCTTACACTGTCGAGGACTACAGTTTGTGTGAGGCATGTAAATCCATTTTCACTTAGCTTGGAATTGTTTTCCTAAAGTAGACTCTCATTGAGTTAAAGCAAAAACCGTTCCACAGGGACAGGTTTACACGTAAAGGCTTGAAACACACCTGGTTCAAGTTTATTGGTATAAAAATCCTTCTTTCCTTGAGTAGCCAGCTGTGACCTCTGAAGCAGTTCATGCATATCACCATGTGAAAGCTAAATGGGACTATCAGGAGCAAAATCAGGATGGAAGTGAAGGTTAAGGTGTGAAGAACTAAAGATGGGGAGGAAACGTGGTAAAAGGGGTCACTGGATATGAACTGGGGAGTTGGTGGGACTTGCACTGGCTGAATTAGAGGTGTGTGGGCAGTGCTTACCTCTCCACTGCAGAGACAGGGCTGCTGCTTCTGACCTGATGCTTTCTGCAGACTGATGACTTCCAGTGCCTGTAGACAGGTCTTTGGCATACTTCTGCCCCAACCTCAAGGGGGATTCTCCTTCCCCCCTCCTCTGCCCTGGTGAGGCCTCATTTAAGAGTCCTGTGTCCAGTTCTGGGCTCCTCAGCTCAAGAGGGACGGGGAACTACTGGAGAGAGGCCAGCATAGGGCCACCAAATGGTCAGGGGACTGGAGCATCTTCCTTCTGAGGAAAGGCTGTGGAACCTGGGGCTGTTCATCTTGGAGGAGACTCAGGGGGGATCTCATTAATACAAGTATTTGAAAGGTGGATGTCAAGGGGACGGGTGACACTTTTTTCTGTTGTATCCAGTGACAGGACAAGGGGAAATAGACAAAAGCTGGAACACAAAAACTTAAGGAAAAACTTCTTTACTGTAAGGATGAGGGAGCCCTGGCCCAGGCTGCCCAGGGAGGGTGTGGAGGCTCCTTCTCTGAAGGTTTCTCAACCCGCCTGGACACGTTCCTGTGTGACCTGATCTAGATGGGACCCGCTTTGGCAGAGGATTGGACAGGATAATCTCTAAAGGTCCCTTCCAGCCCCTACCATTCTGTGACCAGCACAGGTCACAGCTGTGTGCTTTGCACCCGTGGCCCAGCATGTGTGGCTGGCCAGGACTGGGCCCGGCTGGGACACAGCTCTGGGTGCCCAGGGTGCGGTGCCTGTGTGAGCCGGGCTGCAGGCAGAGCTGTGCCAGGCTGTGCTTGCGCTGGAGCCCACTGGGGAATGGCTGGGCACCAAGTGCCAGGCTCCCCAGAGGTGTGCTGTGTCTGCTCTGCAGCCCTGGGGAGCGGCAGGGCCGGGTTCCCTGACTCTATAAGGACTGTTTGAGGAAGGAGACCAAGTGTGTGGCTGCAAGGTTCTGCTGCTGCCACCGAGTGGGATGTGGGTGAGCTGTCTCAGGTGTCTCCCAGGGTGGCCCCTCCTGGGAGAAGACAGGCTGCACTGTGATGGCTGTCAAAAAAGCAGGTGCTTGTAAAATTCCCCTCTGGTATTTCAGACAGACAGCACTCCTGACACTGCCAAATGCAGCCGCAGGCTCATGCTGCTGAGAGATGGTCAGTGTAGCCAGGAGAGGTCTCCTGAGGATGCTGTAACAGATGCAGCCCCAAAGGCCCGTTTGGCAGAGCATGCCAGTTAATTCTGCCTGTGCTGCAGTCTCTTTCTACAAGAGGAAAAGAGCCTCTCTGGAAGAAGGCTGAAGTCTGCAGTCTGGTCAGGTCAGCATTCTCCTGCCAAATGCAATTGGATGTGTGTGTGTCCCCCAGCAGACTGAGAAGGTACAGAGATTCCCCCTGGGCCAGCTCCAGGGGGAATTCCTTCAGATTTGGAGGGTAAACTTAACATTTCCTCCATCAATAATGGTGTTTTCAAACGTGCAGTCAATGTGTACATTTAGGGTGTCCTTAATGTAGGCACTGAACATCCTGAGATGGTTTTTCCCCCTTTGTGTATGTTTGTCAGCCATATATGCTGAGATATCAAGAGCATAAACTCCCAGCTGATTCTGTATCTCGTGCTTGTGTCTGTTTATACATAGGCAGGTCTTTGGACTCTTCTTCACACCCCTGGGGACACACAGCTAGTGTTTAACTGCACCTAGCTGAAAGCAGCACGTCCATTAGAACACGGTTATATCTGGGGCCAGTATCTCCACTCTGCATGTCTCTTCTTTATGGCCTCGATACAGGTGAAGCCATCCAAGGGTGAATTGAAGCTGCCACAGGGTGAGGAGCAAGGCTGGCGCTGGCAATCGCCTCAGTGTGAGCAGGCTGGTGCTGGTGATTGCCTCAGGATGAGGAGGCTGGTGCTGGTGATCGCCTCAGGATGACGAGGCTGGTACTGGGATCGCCTCAGGATGAGGAGGCTGGTACTGGAATTGCCTCAGGATGAGGAGGCTGGCGCTGGTGATCGCCTCAGGATGAGGAGGCTGGCGCTGGGATCGCCTCAGGATGAGGAGGCTGGTACTGGGATCGCCTCAGGATGAGGAGGCTGGTGACCTCCTCAGTGTGAGGAGGCTAGGCAATCGCCTCAGGATGAGGAGGCTGGCGCTGGAATTGCCTCAGGATGAGGAGGCTGGCGCTGGGATCGCCTCAGTGTGAGGAGGCTGCTGATTGCCTCAGTGTGAGGAGAGGCCGGCGCTGGCGATCGCCTCAGTGTGAGGAGAGGCCGGCGCTGGGAACCGCCTCAGTGTGAGGAGGCTGCTGATCGCCTCAGTGTGAGGAGAGGCTGGCGCTGGCGATCGCCTCAGTGTGAGGAGAGGCCGGCGCTGGCGATCGCCTCAGTGTGAGGAGAGGCCAGCGCTGGGATCGCCTCGCCTGCTGCCGTGGCCCCGCGGCCGTGCGGCGCTGGGTGCCTCGCTGCGGCGGGATGGATGCCTGGCTGGCTGTCGCCCTCTGCCGGGGCCGCCCGTGCGGCTGTGAGGGGAGCTGGGATGGCGGCCCCGGGTACGGGCTCCCGGCCGCACGCACCGGGTGGGCTTTTGGCGCCGGGGCGGCAAGGGAGCACCTGCCGAGGGACTGGGAAAGAGATTCTCAAATGTAGCTCGGCCTTCATCAAGAAGGACGCAGGAGCCGCTGCTGTTTCACCAGCAGACACCGTGCCTGCTGGTTCTGAGCCTTCCTGACACAGAAAACCTGAGCTGTCAGCTCCCAGCTCCAGAGGGACAGGGAAGTGCTGGAGAGAGGCCGGCACAGGGCCACCAAGATGATCAGGGGACTGGAGCATCTTTCATACGAGGAAAGGCTGCGGGACCTGGGGCTGTTTAGTCTGGAGAAGAGGAGACTGAGGGGAGATCTCATTAATATTGACAAATATCTCAATGTCAGGAGGTTGGGGCAGCACTTTTTTCTGTTGTATCCACTGACAGGACAAGGGATGATGGGATGAAGCTGGAACACAAACAGTTCCATTGAAACATAAGCAAAAACTGTGTCAGTGCTGAGGTGAGGGAGCCCTGGCCCAGGCTGCCCAGGGAGGGTGTGGAGGCTCCTTCTCTGGAGGTTCCCAAACCCACCTGGACACATTCCTGTGTGACCTGATCTAGGTGGGACCTGCTTTGTCAGGGGGTTGGACTGGATGGTCTCTAAAGGTCCCTTCCAGCACCTACCATGCTGTGATTCTGTGGTGCTGTATTTTATAACCAGTTGCCTGTCTGTCTTTGTTTTCAGTGAGATCCATGCAGAAGAGCACTTCGATCCGCAGGGAAAGTTTTCATCTCACGAGTTTGGAGCAGAGGGCCCGTGGGGCAACATGGCCGAAGGTTAATTTTCTTTTTTTCTATTGTTTTACTATGATTTTCACTCGCTCGTTCGTTCTCTCTAACCCCCCCCCTTTCCCCCCCTCCCCCTTTAACCCAACTATGCATTACCCTTTTTTAGCAGCTCGCGCAAGGGGGCTTTCTCCTAACCCATTGTTACCCAGCTAAGAAACTGTTCCGTACCGCCCACACCGATTCACAACTTGAAAAGCTTTCAGGGGGCTATTGTTTGAATTGTTCCTGTTTGATTAAGCACAGTTGCCGTGGTGGGATGAGAGAAAACGGCCGTACACCTGTCCCAACTTTAATCGAAAGTTTATTCCAAGGAGAGATGGAGACACGGTGCAAAATAGTGGTTTCGGCGCCGCATGTGCAGTAACTAGTTGTGCAATCTACCCAATTTGGCTTATTCTCTCTCCTGCACCCCTTCCCTGACCGGCCTCTCCCCCCTCCCTCGGGTCCTGCGCCTTGCGAGGAGAGACTAATTGGGCTGAGAGTTTTCTGTTGAGAAATGGGATCGGTCTTAAACCAGCAATATTCAAGTAAAGTATCGCGTTCCGGGCTGTAATGTGGCTGAAAGATGGAGTTAAATGGAAAAATGCACGTATGTACAGCAACGTGGGCTGCCCAGGCACAGAGGGCGGGGGAGAGGCTCCGTGCCGCGGTGCTTCCTCCCTCTAACCTCCGGGCATTTTCATTGCCCTTTTTTATTCACGCATTTTGGGGAGAAGTTGCTTGTTTTAGGGCTTAACGGAAAAAAAATATCTTTCGTCCGTTTGCGTTTGCATTCTTGTTCTGTTCGATTTTTTTTGTTGTCGTTTCCCCCTCGTTCCTTCTGTAGTGACCCCTTCATACAGCGCCAATTCTGTTACCAGAATTTAACTCTATCCTTTGCATCTTGTCCCCCACCTTCCTTCTTTTTCCACCCCCCTCTCTCCCCGCACCACTCCCAACCCCCCATCCCGCCCCCCCACGCCTTTCCCTCTTCCTCAGCAGGGGCGAGTAAACGTGGAGACAAGCCCGGGAAGTTGCCGGAGCAGGAGGAAGAGGAGGAATCCCAGGTTTTGCACGGAACCGGCCATTGCAAATGGTTTAATGTGAGAATAGGATTCGGGTATATCTCCATGAGCAACCGAGAGGGAAGCCCCTTGGAGTCTCCAGTTGATGTCTTTGTACACCAAGTAAGACTCATTTTTTTTCCCCTGCCTTCCATCTCAGGCAGCCACATTTGGCTGAGCTCAGTGGGGCTCCGGTTTCACGCGAAGAGAAGTAAGCTTGGGTTTTTTTTTCCTAGGTCTTTAGGTACATCTGTAATTAAAAGCGTTGCCTCGGATAGTGGTTTTGTTGGCGGTGTACGATTTGAGTAAATAAGGTCTTTAGATTGCGCTTAGTCTCTGTGGCTGGAGGTTTGAGCGAAGGACTGGTGGTGTTTCTTCACACGGTCCTGCTTGGTTAGGAATTGCTCCCGTGCTTTTTGTTTGTTTTCAAATGCCACGCTTATGTTTTTAACAAGGTTTATCTTTTGTCACCAGACTGATTGTGAGCTGATGTGCCTTTCTTTTGGAAAAGGGGAGGGGAAAAAAAAGGTTTTCAATTAAACTGGATTAAGCTTGGAAAAGGATAAATAAATGTCGGGTTTCATCCAGATAACGTTTGAATACGACTCCAAACGTTTTTCTTGCTTTTTAAAAGCTCATCTGAGATTAGTTAGTGAAATGAAGACATAATTACAGAGTTATTCTGCAGTAATTGGGACCTGGGAGCATCCCTGTGGTGATACTCTGAAGCGTGTGTGTGGTTTGCTTGGTTGGTTTTAAAATACTCCTTCCTAGACAAAAAAAACAAACCCCAAACCTGGTAAAGGTGAAGGAACTGGGACCAATTCTGTCGTGCTGCTGGGGAGAGGAGGGCCGTGTGGCCCTCGGGTTTAGCTTTAAGCAGAGCAGCCTGGACGTGGGAGCTGGCATGAACGCCTTCACGCACGGGAGCCCCAGATGTCAGACACGGACAAAATGACAAAGCTGAGGGAGCTATTCCCAAGCTCTGTGGTGTGGTTTGTGAAGCAGGAGCCCTTCTGTTAGTCTGCAGTTGCAACGACGTCTTCTCTGGGATCAGAAGAGCGCTATCAACTAGAGAGACCATTTTGGGTCTGGCTAGGGCCATGTTAGGAAGGCAGAAAGGCATCTTAACTTTTTACGTGGTTGGCCATTTTCTGTGACGTTGGCAGTGACGGGGCAGGGGGGTGTTCCACGATTATGCAGTGATTCCCTTTCACTGTTCCCTGTGATGGCTTGGCCATATCTGTGGTAATTCTCATCAGGCTTCTTTAAACAATACACCTTTCATTAGGTTAATTAGAAGGTGACCGAAACATGGGAGGAATGCTGCTGCTGTTGCCGTTGCTCCTTGCTGGGGTGCATTTCTGATCCTACTGTCTTACCCTGGCCCTCAGGGCCTGAATATCAGTCTTACCTGCTTGCATTTGGAATTATCCACAAAGCCTAGAATCCGACAGAGAATGTACCAAATTCTTACACTCACTGCTTTGTACTGGCACGGGAGGTGCTCTCTCCCCCTCCCCCATGCCCCTTGCTGCTGAATGAATGCAGTGCTTATCAAAGGAGGAGCACCCTTCCTCCTGGTTTCCCCTCTTTTCTTCCCTCCTTTCTACCTTTTCAGTTGGTGAAACTGCTCTTTACAGCTCTGTGAATTTACTTCAAGGATAAAATGCCTTTTTTTCCATCCGATTTTCTGTCATTCTGTGTCATTCTTTTTGCTTCCCAAATAATAGAAACTTATGAAGAATGGCAGCGTTGTTAATTAAAAAAACAAATGCATTTAGGAACAAAGATATCCTTAGAGCTGTGGAAATAAAATCCAAGTGCATCCAACTGCACAACAGTGCAATGCATTTAAATGTGAATAAGGTGTGCTGTTCCAAACATGGAAAGCAGTAATGGAGAATAATCAACAAGCATGTGGGAAGCATGAAGTTGTGAGCCCTAAAGGAGGGAACAAGAAGGAAATGTGAGACATCTTTGTTTATGCTTTAATCATCTACAGTTTATCAGTGTCTTTGGGTTTCTAAGACCTATCACAGTGTGAAATGCAGTGAAAAAGAGTGTGTGTCATCGCATGGGAACCCTGTGCCTGGGTCATTTGGAGTATTACTGAGAGATGTGTCTTTCTGAGTGAAGATATTGCTTATATATGTATATATACGTGTGTGTGTGTGTGTATGCAATGCATGGCTCTTATGACAAAACACATTTGTCACCTTTTCCTTTCTGATGAAATCTAGGATATACATAAAGTAATGTGAATCTTCTATCAGTCAAAAGCAGTTTGTCTCCGTTTCACGTGCAGCAGCAGCATCTGTTTTGTTTCAGAGTACATTTCAGGTCATTTCTATTGCTGTACACAGTGCTTCCATGTTAGCTGGCTAACTGACCCGTGGTAACAGTAGTAGCCAGCGCACAACAATGCCTTTAAATGAGTGATGTTGCTCAGCAGTGCTGCTTGTACAACAGAGCCCGTTGCCTGAAAGGTGGTTGAGCCCCTCTTCCTGTTAGTTTCATTAATCTGAGAAATTTAGTCACCAGAAAAGGCCTTTTCAAGGCAAAGGTGTTATCTTATGAATGTGTTGGAACAACATATTGCTGTTCAAAAATGCCTTGAACACGCTTCATCGTGGGTTTGTGTGTGCATAGTGTTGCATGAGTTCAGGCCTTCTGCAATCTGTGTAGCTACCAGTATCGTTTTGTACAGTCCAGGCAGAAGAAAGAAGCTTCTCTCTTACACAGTCCAGCTCCTGTCAATGCAAGCTTGAACCCTGCAACAACATCTTTCCTTCCTTTACCTTTTCATGGTGAGGTTGTGCTCAGTTGATGAGATCTGGCTGTGGGTAAAAAACTTACTGGATGTGGAGTCAAAATTCCTGTAATAGTTGAGGAAATTAACTGTTGAGTCTCATTACACCTAGAGTTCTGAGCTTGCAATAGATAATTTTACTCTCTTGTCAGAGTTCCCCCCTTGGTTGTGAGCAGATTACAGTCACAGATGGGTTTTTTCCTCCAGTCAGTCCTTTGCTAATTGTGCATATTGATGTACTTCTGATGGATGATGCTTTTGTTGGGACTTCTCTTCCCCTTCACCCAATGAAAGTTCCCTTCATGAAACAGCCACGCTATGGAGTTTTCAGCTCTGCCTTTCAAGTCCTTCCTTCAGCATTGATCATTTTGATTGATCTGCTCTGAACCACGCTCAGGTTGCTGTTACCCTTCTGGTGATAAGGTGCCTGGAGCTAGATGCATTATTTAAGGTCGGAGCACGTCAGCCACGTGTGTGTGTGTGTGTGCAGTGTAAATATGGTGCCCTTACAAACATCTACACTCTTGCTCTTTTTCAGCTTTGTCCTGATACACCTTCTAAGCTTGGGTCAAGTGTTTGAGTCAGTGTCGTATCAAAATGACAAGTCCTAAAGCCCGATTTTGCTTTCCAAAGACAAGCCATGCCCAGTGCAGCAACGTGCCTTGTCCACTGGGTTTCTTGTAGATGGGAAACAAAAAGAGGAAGAGTAGCAGTTGGTCCTTTGTAACACTGTTAAATCCAAGGAATGTTCACCTGGGTGAGTTTGTCTCAGTATGGTCATTTGGGCTTTCAGTAAGTCGGCATGGAATGAATAATAGAGTTTGCTTGTCTGTTAGGAGCTGAATTCTGCACATAGCTGCGTGTGAACAGCTCTCCCGAAGTTGTAGGAGGAGATCTGTTTGTCAAAGGGTAAAGCAGACTGGAGAGGTGAGGCGAGTGGAACCCTGTGTGGTGCACATGAGCTTTCCCCAGGTCAGAGAAAAGGATGAGGCTTGTGGATCTGTTTCTGTGCTGAAAAATGGTACTCGCAGCTTTTTTTGGATGCTGGCAGTGAGGCTGAATGCTGTGGCTTCGTTTTACTTGCATGTGCTGGAAACGTGTCTGTTCTCTTTTGCTTGGTGTAAGTCTCACATGTTAAAGATGGTAACGGAGGGAAGGGTGCTGGAGGTAAACAGATGCAATGAAATAACGCAGTTGTGAGTATCAAGGGTTGTGATTTGCCAGTCTCTTCCTGAGCAGTGTGGTCTCTCAGGATGAGATGGGTTGTTCCATTTAGAAGATGTTTGTTAGGACCTGGCTCTCAAGTCCAGAGCTGTTGCCATGTTAAGGGACTGCGACAGGATTTCTGAACTGGGACCTTAAACCTGATCCTCCTTTGGGATCGTCTTTCATGAGGTGGTGAGAGGAAGGAAGGGAGGAGCAGCACGCAGGGGTTGGTGTGTTTTGTTTTCTCCTTGAAAGGAACATGGTTGGTTTGAAATTTTTCACTTTCATCTGAAAATTCTTAATGTTGCTGCAAGTTACTGCCAATATAAGGTTTGTAGAGATGGAAGAGAGCCTTTTTTCTTTCGTGGAGTCCTCCTGCACTGTGCTGTCCTATAGATGTTGTAATTTTTGCTCCTGTTGTTGTACCTGTAACAAAAGAAGGAGGGAAAATTACTGAGACTATTCAGGTATGATTGTGAACAGAGGAATGAATGGAAAACTAGACATGTAAGCAGCATCTGAAAAGAAACCTTTTCCCTTAATTTGACTGACCATCAAGTGTCTGTTCTTCAAATTCCTGGTATTTTAGCCACAGTTTAACTACTTTATCCTAAGATCGAGTTGGGCATGACATGACACGCTGAATGCTGACTGGCATATATTATTACACATGTGACCTCGTGCTTTTGCAAGGATGCATCCATTCATCTAGCACATCTTTGCCATTTCTGCATTGTTATGAGCCTGTAAAAAGCTTCTTAATTGCCTGGGGAAACTGGAAGTTCTGGGCAAGCAAGTGGGGTCAATATCACATTGCTTCTCATTGTTAAATAGTACATACCAGTGCTTGTTTGAAGTGCAGAAGTCTCCATGTAGAGCGTATTATTGCAGGCTTGTCGTCTTTGACTTCTACTGGGGACCAGGAAAGCTGAGTCCTAATCAAAACAGAAGTAGCTAGTGGCATTTGGAGAGGGAAGCTGAGGAAGGAAGCAAACGGGGAGTAAATGTGTGTCTGCAGTGAGCACGTGTATCAGGGATCTTGTAGAACCTGGGTGAGTGTTGGAAATCCAGAGCTGAGCTTTGGCACTCGCCGGCTGTGCTGGAGCATACAGAGAAAATTGGCTTGAGGTGATGAGGACAGTGGGTTTGTGGTGTGGGGCAGAACAGCCTGGTTTGGGATTGCTCCTTCCTTATTTGTTTATTTTTGCTACTAATTAGGCCCAGTCCTACATTTCAAATCCTAGGCAGATGGTGAAACACTTCACTGAGGGCTTGATGGTTTAAGGTGATTGTCTGAAGAAGCTTGAAATTCAGTACTAGAGTTAACAGAGCCGCCACCATCTGTGGAAACACCCTCCAGATTTCATCTGTCTACATCAAAACCCTACGTTGCAGTGCATTTTGATGAATAGATGCATGTGGTATTGAAGTGCATGGAAAGTTCTGTTAAACCTGAATGCTGTTCAGTCAGATTTTGTTGAAGAGGTTGAAATGTTGACAAGCAAAAATCAGACAGAGGCCTGCAGTGGGGTTATTTTGTCTCGAGAGGTTTTCCTCTTTGGCAGAGTAGTAGGTATATACACTTTCCAGGGCATGCTATCCTCTCTTTCTCCAAGGCTGAGGAAGTTGTGCACAGGGGCTGGGATGCTGGAAGGAAGAGGATATTTTGTCTGAGGCACAAACATAAGATATCAAAGCAGATATATGAACCAAAGCTAAAAGGAAGTGAATTGGGGAAAAAATGTTATTGTTGCTCGTCCTGGTTTGCAACTACATTACTGAGGTAGTTAGTAAGTCTATCTGGAGCCATCCAGAGTTTTGATTTAGAGTCTTTACAAAGTATACTCTGGTGTAAATGTTGTTTAATCCATCTTCCTTATGTAACCTGGTAATTCCTGTCACTTTTCTCCACTAATTATCAACAGAAGCAAAATCAGGCCCATCAGTTTCTGCAAAAGTGTATAAAAGTGACCTTAAAGGTGTGATTTAAGAAAGTTCCTGTGAACCTATTAGTGTTTATAAATCCATCAAGGGTGGGTGTGAGGAGGCTGGAGCCAGGCTGTGCTCAGGGATGGCCAGTGATAGGACAAGGGGAAACAGGGACAAGCTGAAACAGAAGAGTTTCCAAAGAAACACAAGGAAGAATTTCTTCCCTGTTGAGGTGAGGGAGCCCTGGCAGGGGCTGCCCAGATGGGCTGTGGAGGCTCCTTCTCTGGAGACATTCCAACCCAGCTGGATGAGTTCCTGTGTGCCCTGCTCTAGGTGGTGCTGCTCTGGCAGGGGGGTTGCACTGGATGAGCTTTCCAGGTCCCTTCCAGCCCTTGAGATTCTGTGGTTCTGTGAACCTAGAAACAGAAGTTAAAGACCATTTATGATGTTTCTTAAACAAACACAGAGGAATACAGACATACCATATATACACTTTTCATTCCCTGTATTTAAGGGTGCTTTTCCCTCCCCTTTTGTTAAATCAGCTGCAAGTTATCGTAACTGGTAGAAAGGTTTTATGTGATACTTAGGGTTTTTTTAAGGGACAGTAACTCAGGACAGGTCTATGCTAGCTTTTGCTTGCTAGATACCACCAGTGAGAACTGCAAATCCTCGAATTGCTTTTACATCAGCAGAGTATCAGTGAACACCTCTGCATGCAAGGTGCAGAAGTGTCTCCTGAGACACTTCTCGAGAGCGCATTTAGTTGGAGAAATGGATGTGCAGGCTATTCCTCAGCTTATTTGGGGAGTTGTAAAAGGGGAGGTGAGCTCCTTGGGAGATGGCTAGAGGGAATGGCAGACCCTCCCTCCAGAGATGGCTCAGCTGCTCACAGAGCAGCTGTGGAAGCTGCCACAGTCCGCTGCACTAGGGAGAACGGGCACTGACTAAGATGCAAAGCTGTAAGATGCAGCAGGTCAGCAGCTGCTCTGCAAGCAGCTGAGCTGGCTCTGCCGTAGCAGCGTGGTGAACAGGTGGAGGCTGGAACTCCTGCAGTCACCCTTCTCGGTGGGAGTCCTACAGCCGTCTTACTCTCACATTTGGCAGCGCTGCTGCTGCCTCAGTAAGCTTCAGGGGCTTTTATAGCACTCTCCTTGTTGGGCTAGCCTAAGTGCTTGTGAAGCTGCGTGGCAGACCCAGCTGGGGAAATCTGGTATCTGATTTTTGCCACTGTTCACATCAGAGAAGCTCCATGATCCCCACAAGTCAGAGTGGTCAGTGTCTGTGCCATAGAAGGGTGGCCAGGGATGCAAACAGCTGCCAGGGTGAGGTGGAGGTGTAGGAGGAAAGTGAGCTGGAAGCTACTGTCACAGAAACATGAATGAAACTGCAGTCCCTTCTGTTGCAAAACAGCAGAATGTTGGTGTTGCCTTCAGCTGGGGATGGAGAGACAATGGAAATGTTAATAAATCAGTTAATAAACTGATTGCTAATAAGCTAAATATGAGCCAGCAATGTGCCCTCGTGGGCAAGAAGCCAATGGCAGCCTGGGAGGCATCAAGAAGAGTGTGGGCAGCAGGTCAAGGGAGGTTCTGCTCCCCCTCTGCTCTGCCCTGCTGAGGCCTCATCTGGAGTCCTGTGTCCAGTTCTGGGCTCCTCAGCTCCAGAGGGACAGGGAAGTGCTGGAGAGAGGCCAGCACAGGGCCACCAAGATGATCAGGGGACCGGAGCATCTTCCTTATGAGGAAAGGCTGCAGGACCTGGGGCTGTTTAGTCTGGAGGAGACTGAGGGGAGATCTTATTAACATTTATAAATACCTGAAGGCTGGGTGTCAGGAGGTTGGGACATCCCTCTTTTCTATAGTAGCCAGCAACAGTACAAGGGGTGATGGGATGAAGCTGGAACACAAAAAGTTCCACTTAAACATAAGAACAAACTGTGTCAGTGTTTCCGTGAGGGAGCTCTGGCCCAGGCTGCCCAGGGAGGGTGTGGAGGCTCCTTCCTTGGAGGGCTTCAAGACCCACCTGGACACGTTTCTGTGTGACCTGATCTAGGTGACCCCGCTTCTGCAGGGGGGTTGGACTGGATGATCTCTAAAGGTCCCTTCCAGCCCTACCATTATATGATCTATGATCCGCTGAGGAGCTTATCAGGCATGAGCTGTATATAGATTTGGTATATATGTATATATATTGTCCTTAAATTGTGCTGGAATATCCATTTGGTGGTTTATGCTGCTTTGACTCTCTTCTAAACTAACAGCTGAATTGAAAATGCAAACATGTTACTGATGCAGACTAATCTTGCATCTCCACCTATTCCTAGTTTTAACTGTCTGAGGTCTTTAATCTGTGGAGAATGATGTATCTCTCAGCTCTGTGTCTGTTCTCTCTTTCCTGTGCATTGAAATGTCCCAACTCTGCCACCAACTATCCGCTCCCTTTCTTCAAGTTTCTCCTTCTAACTGTTAGCCTCGGGGGCTCAACTCTCTGGAAGCACAGAGGGTGATTAATCAGTCTAATCAGTGTTACCTTTAAAAACCCACACAACCTGACTGTAGTTTTGTGTAGTCTTGACTTCCTACTTCGTGTTAACACTTGTTTTGTAAGAATGATTCTTACCTCAAAAGTGTCTCACCTGTCTACATAAGAGACAGTTATGCACCTGGTTACTCTGAAGAACGTTCCCGTGTCCATAACAAAATCCCACGTGGTGTATGAGCTGCAGCAGCTTCACAGTGACTAGTGATGGCCACAGGAATGCAAGGAAAGGGTAAGGTTAAAGTGAATATTCACACGATGGGGCATAGCTGGGAGATGCAGCAGCAGTGTGAGCCTATAAAGAAAAAAGCTGTTTATGAATCTGTCCTTAAGATGCATTGAATCAAAGGGGTATGTCTTTTGGGAAAGAGAGATTATATAGGGTTGGCCTCAGAATCATTCACATGTGTTCAGCTGAACAAATGTGGTTAAAGTCTCCTAAGTTTTGTGTGGGTTTCTTGGTTTTGGTGTTTTTCCCATCTCAACCCATGATCACGTTTTGCTCATGAGCAGAATGTTTACCAAGCCTACATGGTCCTCTAGACAAATGTGTCCTGGTTTAGGGCCACCTAGGAACAAAGGACCACCATCAGCCATAAGTACAGAGGGCCTTTGGAATCTCCAAGGACAGGGAGAGCTCACTTGCCACTTACGGCCTCAAGTGAAAACAGACAGGACTGCTCAGCTTGGGGAAGAAAACAAACATTAATTTAATCCGGTGTCCAGTTCTGGGCTCCTCAGCTCAAGAGGGACAGGGAACTGTTGGAGAGAGGCCAGCACAGGGCCACCAAGATGATCAGGGGACTGGAGCATCTTCCTGATGAGGAAAGGCTGCGGGACCTGGGGCTGTTTAGTCTGGAGAAGAGGAGACTGAGGGGGGATCTTATTAACATTTATAAGTATATAAATGGTGGGTGTCAGCAGGTTGGGGCAGCCTTTTTTTCTGTTGTATCCAATGACAGGACAAGGAGTGATGGAAAGAAGCTGAAACACAAAAGGTTCCATTGAAACATGAGGAAAAACTCTTTCAGTGTTTCAGTGAGGGAGCCCTGGCCCAGGCTGCCCAGGGAGGGTGTGGAGGCTCCTTCCTTGGAGGGCTTCAAGACCCACCTGGACATGTTCCTGTGTGACCTGATCTAGGTGGGACCTGCCTTGGCAGGGATGTTACCTGTGTTGTCTACTTACCTGTGTCTTGAAAGAGGCAGTTGTTCACCTGTCCTAACTGTCCTGTGCGAGGTTTCCCCTGGGGGGTGTGTGTGTGTACTCAGAATATGCTTCAGCTCACGGCATCCACTCTCCAGCTGTGATTGTGTGGCAGTGCCTGCTGGTTATGTTGCTGCTCAGCCTTCATGCAGTACTCTGTGCAGCCTCATAGCCACAAATCATAGTGTCCTCTGACACTGAAAAGGTGGTGCAGAAGCATTGCCATCCTCCCTGTGCTGTGTAAGGCAGTGGCCAGCTTCTGGAATTAGTGCATTATTTGGTGGATGCAGCCATTAGTAGTGTACTTTGTGAACTTGTCTAATATCAAACAAGCAGGTTGATGAGGTTAAATTTGGCAACATACTGAACAGAAATGCAAGAGCTCTACCACAGAACGTTTTCTTAGACTGTGCCTTTCTAATCAGAGAGGCATTGACTGCATTATCCAACATTGCTGGAACTCAGCCTTACTGAGGTATCAATACCTTGTTGTCCTTTGGTTGATGAAATCCTTACCTGCTCATGCATTTATGCCTTTCATCCTACATGTGTTTTGTAAGAGACAACGAGACTTTCCGTCGTTATCTGTAGCAGTTTTGAGTCCTCACCTGAAGGTGGAGATCATTTTTTTTGACTGAGTGAGCAAAATCTGACTCATCTAAAGGAGTAAGCGTGTCCTCCAGCTATCCAAGCCTGGTGGGAAGAGAGCACAGCATCTGCTCTGTGTTCACACCACTGGTATGTGTATCCTCTCTACTTCTACGTTGTAATGTTTTCAGGGATCTGACTAAGGTGGAACACAGGGAGCCCTGCAGGTGGGACTCCCACTCGTGTTGATGTCAGCCTGCTTGCTGCTCCTGTATTTTTGGGAAGTGGTGTGGTATTTTGGTGTTGCAGAAGACAGTAGTAACAAATCTGCCCTGAAGGGTTCACTGTGTTCCTACTCAAGGTTTTCAAGTTACTTCATGTGCCAATTTCATCTACCATCTTCCAAAACCACATTTACCAAAAGCTGAGCCATTCCCACGCATGGTTTCTCAGTTTTCCCTGGTAGCTTTACTTCCTTGCATCTCCAGCTTCGTTATCTCCACCCCTATATGTTCCATAGCTATAACTGAAAGTCAGAGACTACACAAATGAGTGGTTGACCCACACCCAAGGGAATCTACTGGTAATCACTAGAGCTCATTTGGCCAGAGCCTGAGCAATTGTTCAGGAGCCTTCATTCTCCTGTGCCCCTTTCCCTGATTTTGCTCCCTTCCTCTCCCAATGGGATACTCCTGTGGAAGCTGCTGGTGCAAGAACTGCTGGGCAAATACATCCAGTGTAGGCACTGCCTGTGTTTCCAAAAACCTTTGTGGTTAAATACTGCAACGTGCCTGTTCCCCCTGTAGCATATGTAAGAGGTGTCTAGAGAACTTAAGCTACTGGCAAGTAGTTTTGTCTCCCAGTAAGAGCTTTCTAGCTAACCTTTTATTATACTTGGTAATGGGCACCTTGTGTGGCCCCATGTTTAATTTGGCTTCTCTTTGTCTATTTGATCAAGCTAGGTTATGGAGTTGGCTTTAAATTACATTTGCCTTCACACATGTATATAAACAATGATAAGGGAAAACTGAGTTTGTACAGCCAAGGAGGGACAAACCTAGAAAAGAACTGAAGTTGCACATGCAGCTGCAAGCCTAACCCTTTTTTATTCCTCTCACTTTCATTTGTGCTTACTTGGCTTTATGCTCACCTGCTACCCCCCAACATACTGTGTTGTGTTCTCAGCTACTAATGGCTGCGTCTTACATGGTAGCCTGGGAATAAACGTTGGTGTGAATGTCACTGAAAGGAGTCTGTGAGTAGCATACACAGAATTTACTGTTCCCCAAAACTCAGCTGTATTTCTTGCACCATAGTTATTATGTGATGTACCTCTGATTTTAGCCTCTGGAACTTTCTCTTTGAACAGTCCAATAAAAATGGACCCTGGAGTTTGTTTACTTCTGACATAAAAAGCAAACAGCTGAGGGAGCAGGCAACTTTTATTGGACCTGTAAAGGAGTAATATAGATGGCAGAGATTTCAGGCTGTATTTTGTCATGGGTTTCAGGGGTTCTGGGGGTACTGAGCTGTTGGTGCAGGGAGGGTTGGTGGTTTTCACTGATTGATTGATGTTGGGCAGTCTTTGAGACCACACTGTTGCATTTGTGCAGGAAAGAGACTGAGTGAAGACATGGTCTTGCAATACCTCGGTATGGAAAGGGTATTTAGAAGAGGAGATACTCAATTTTTGTGCTGCCTTTGTCAGTCTGGATCTGTACCCTGACAGGCAGTGGAAGCCTGTGTGTGCTACCAGTGTCCTGTGAAACAATGTGCTGAATGAAGGATGGTGGAGAGTCTACAGCTCAAATAGTTGTCTTGAAAGGATGCTACTAAGTGATGCAGCTTTTAAACCATGGAGCGTTTCGAAGCATTCCTCCTGTGGAATGTTTGCCTTGTAACTGCATCAGAACTAGTCACCTGCCTGCATTTCGTAATGAGATGTCTGGCATGTCTGAGGTGAAACCAAGCCACAAAAGCAAACACATTCAGAATTAACAGGCTGATACTTCTGCGTCTGCTCTACCCCAGGAGCGTTGGTGGGAGCTGTGTCAGCAGATGGTAAGGGGAAGGACTTGTCCCGAAGGAACCCCTCTGTGTCCTTCTGTGCAGCTGGCCTTGACCTTCTTTCATGAGGTTTTGGAAAACATTCTTTGGCAGAGCGTGCTAAAATTGGGGCATAAAAGTGACAGATTCAATATCCGGGTCTTAAATAATACTTAAGTAGTCTTTTGTTGTGTGAGCTGAGCAAAAGCCAACATTGCTGTCCTTGGGTTAATGCAGCTGGATATGTGTCATTCCAGTTTCATAATTGCTTCCTCAATAAACAGAATCGGAACTATAGTAATAAGATGCTATTTTAAAAGTACACTTTTTCAAGCATTTCTGAGTACTTCCCCAATACCTGAGCCAATGGGTTTAATTCTTTGTGAAAATCCCTTGTCCTCCTCTGTAAAAATCCTTTTAATCAGCCTCTTGTTTACTTTAGAAGGCTTTTGCCCTGTTTTCTCATTTGTACTGCTGTAAATTCAGAGGTGTTTCACTGAAACATGGGATGTGTCCTTCCTAACAGAATACAGCTTATGCTTTGATAATAGAAGTGGCTGCAGACCAGCATTTCTGTCAGCTTTTGGGATGCAGCTGTTTAGAGAACTGTTAAATACGGTTACAAATCAGATGTTCTCCCAACTAATAATTTAAAGTTGCTGCTAAGTTCAAGTCACTTTTTGAATCAACACCATCTCCATCTACTGCTGTGTGTTTCTAAAGAATAATTTCTTGTGAGGTCACCCACTGGTTCCCTGTTATGCCTGAACCATGTGAGACACGTTAGTAGTGCCTCTGCTCTCTGGTGCTGTGACTGCCATATATGTAGGTGATCTGCCACTCCCGTCCCTCCAAAAACAGTGATAAAGGTTTGAAATAGAAAATGTTAGACTCATAGAGTTGTTTTAGTTGGAAAATACTTTTGAGATCGTGGAGTCCAAGCCTTGCCTTCACCCTGCCACAGCCACCACTAACCCCTGGCCCTCAGCCCCACGGCTTTGGGATCCCTCCAGGGCTGGGCACTGCCCCAGCTCCCTGGGCAGCCTGGCACAGGGGCTGACAGCCCTCTCAGGGAAACAGTTCTGCCTCAGCTCCAACCTCAACATTCCATGGGGCAACTTGAAGCCATGTCATGTCATTGATTACTTGTTCAGGTAGTTGCAGAGAATGATCATGTCTCCCCTCAGCCTCCTCTTCTCCAGGCTGAACATCCCCAGCTCCCTCAGCCCCTCCCCATCAGACTCGTGCTGGAGACCCATAACCAGCTTTGTTGCCCATCTCTGGATCCTCTCCAGCATCTCAATGTCCTTCTTGCAGTGAGGAGCCCAGAACTGGACACAATATTCGAGGTGAGACCTCACCAGCACCGAGTACAGGGCAACAATCACCTCCTTGGTCCTGCTGGTCACACTTGGGCACGCTGCTGGCTGTCAACCAAAATAACGTTGTGTTCATTCTTCCTCTAAGACAAAACTGTTCTTTTATTCATAGGTCTAAATATCTAAGCCACCTTTCTAATTCTGGTAGAATTGTATGTAATTAAGGTGCAGATGACGACGTAAGTCGGCAGAACTGATGGGATATTAGGTTAGCTAGTTTAATAATCAGATTTAAATAATCAGAACCTTAGTAAATGTACAATCTGCTGTGCAAGAGTAGCTAAGAGGATTAACCATGATAAAAACCCATGGAAAGACTAGAAAACTTGAATTGTAAGTCAGGGATTGTTAGTACAGGATAAGTCTTGCTGTTTAACGTTTTTATGGTAAGGTATAGCAGACACCTTTATGGTGTTTTGGTCTTACAATGTGGGCAATGTTGTGAAAATAGCTACAACTCAAAAAAACCCCTCATCCTAAATGAAACTGTCAGCCTCTTTAACTCTTCTTTATGAGCAATGACACTGGAATCCCATCGGTTTTGTCAGATACCCTTGTCTTGCTGTTTGTGTGCACGGCGACTTTGGTTTTGGTAAACAAATATTTTAACCACATTTCCGTGTTTCACTTGTGTATTGGCATTTTAAATCAATTGAATTACAAAATAAACACTAAATGTAAGCTCTGACTTCCCAACAATCTGTCGGCGTTGGTGTGCTGCCTGTTGATAAACCATACCTTGGTGTGTCCTTTGTGCCTAGTCTCTTTTTAACTGTGTGTAGTCTCTTAGGATGGTAGGAGGTGGTGAGAGAGGTGGATGGGAAACCTTTATACAGCTAAAACATCTCCTGGCCTAGGGAATTGTCATTCCTGTGCTTGGGGGATGTGTAGAGGGGCACAGAGACCGAGCTTATCGGCGTTGTAGAGTACATGTGGGAAACGGAGGTGCTGCAGTTGCTACTGAAAATGTGGTTAGCGACGCCAGAGAGGTGTAGTAAATCTGGAGGAAGCTGTGGTTTAGTTGTAGTAACTCTGCCATTGAGTCTGTGCTTTACACCAGGGGACATTTCAGTACTTGAAAAACGCAGGAAACTGTGTGGGTTGTACATTGTGCTTTTGCACTTCCACCTGTGTGCATGGGACAATCTACACTGGATCAGTTCCATGCTAGATCCCGTGTGCTCACTGTGCTTTTTAGAACGAGTCAGTCGTAGCCTTGTGTTCTGTCTTCACCATTAAACTCACAGAGAGACTCCAGCAGGAGACAGCTCAGCCATCTCTGAAACCATGCAGGTTTCAGCATGTTTGTCTCTCTTGTGGGAGTAACCAGAGACCTTGACTTGGTGGCACTGATGGATTTTATGGTGGGCCACCCTTCCTATCTTCCACCCCCAAAACTGCCTTACAGCAGCTGAGTATTTGGAACAGAACAGGAGGTGGTTTCAGTTGCATGAAGCGATGGGCTTGCCCAAGAGAGGAGTGGCTCAGTGGGAAGGGAAGGGAAGGGAAGGGAAGGGAAGGGAAGGGAAGGGAAGGGAAGGGAAGGGAAGGGAAGGGAAGGGAAGGGAAGGGAAGGGAAGGGAAGGGAAGGGAAGGGAAGGGAAGGGAAGGGAAGGGAAGGGAAGGGCCTTTGTCCTGGGGAGATCTGCAGGGCTCCAAATGCAGTGTGGGCAGCTGATAGCCAGGGAACACTTGTGAGGAGGGAGCTTGGTGTTTGGCAAGAGAAGATGCTTTTAAATGCATCAACTTCAGAGAGCATCATCATCTGGCTGGGATTCACAGTGGGGTTTCAGGTCACCAAGGCAATGTAAGTGGTAAATTGGCCCAGGACAGCTTTACCTGCCATGACTACAGACTTGTGTGACTTCTTTTGGGGTGTGTTGGTGGGTTTTTTGACTCTGCATAGGACTGATTCAGGGAGCAGCAGTGTAGCAGAAAACATGACACTACCAAGTGAGGTAAACAGTTTTCTTCCCGAGTCAATGTGAGAGTGAGGTAGAGCAGGAGGAACCATGCCTTTGAATTCACTGGACCGAATCCTGAAACTCTTTCTTGTGCCTACCATGACATGAGGAAATACTTAAAATAAGAAATGGGAGAAGAGGCCAGCTTGATTTTCATGCCTGGCATTAAAGCACAGGAGAAGGAAAACTGAGTAGAGAAAATTCCATATATGCAGAGAATGGAATAATAATGTTATGAGAGAGGAGTACTAGTAGGAATAGTAACGTTATAGGTAGTCTCTGCAGCAGGCTGGATCTATATTTAAGCACAAATTATATGATTAATAACATGATATTTTGGTGGCTTCTACAGAGGGATTGGTCTAGATGATCTCTAAAGATCCCTCCCAACCCCTACCATTCTATGATTCTACGACAGCACAAGTCCTTGCAGCATCTCTTGTGTGGTGTAACTGGTACCATTTTGTAGTGCTTGCCCCTGTGTGTGCAGCGTACAACACATTCTGGTTTTGACCTAATGCAGGAAAAGGCACTAGATATAGATCCAGTTCAAGGGAATTTGCTCTGTGTCCTCTTGCTCTCTGCTCTTGATGTATTCAAAGGTTGATGACTCTTGACAGAGCTGTACAAGGGTGTTTTGGAGACAGTTTATTAGGATTGTTGGTGTGCTTGGGCTTCAGGATATGCTTTCCTTCATGTCTGGATTTAATTGTAGGTAATTCTGGAGGAAAAAACTGTTTTCTTACCTTGGGAAATGCAGCATTCTTGTGGCATCTGGCCATTGTACCCAGCAATCAATCAGTCACTAGAGAAAGAAGGGGCAGAAATGAGAGATGCAGAAAATAAGTGATCTAAGCAAAATGCCACTGAATAGCTTCTTTCCTCCTCTAAAGGACTGGATGGCTGTGACAGCAGTTGTTCACAGCCCTGACTGGAAATAGCAAGACTGTTGTGAGGAGGCACTTATGGGCAGCCTGTTGTCTGCTCCCCACACGTTAGTGATAGCAGTGTACTCTCATCAGGAGCTGTAATAAGCCTGAACTCCAAACTTCCATTCTTTCCTAGCGCTTGGTGGGAGTTGTGAGCGCTCTTACAAGGTGCCTTTCTTTGGGGCCACCTTGTCCACTCAGTTTCTATTTGTTGTGGTTTGATTTCTGTTTTCTCTTAGCAAACGCTTTCCAAGAACTTGGGATGGTGGGGTTTTTTTTCCCCACTTAGGTTGTGTTACTGGTGATACTCTCACAAAACAGCGTTGAACCAAGGTGTTGCTCACACCAGAGGTGCCTGAGGCTTTACCTTACGGGCTTCAAATAGCGAGAAGTAATGGGATACTGGAAGTGGCCCTGTCAAGTGAAAAAGGGAAAAAGCTCAAGCCTGAAATCACTGTATTGACTGCTGGTAAAAATAACAGCAAAGCCTCTGACAGCTGAAAGAGAGCGAAAGGAGGAAAAGCACGTTGCCTTCAGGTTTTTCCCTTTGTTCATTGGCGCCGTGCCCACACACCCCATTCAGGGCTCTAGAAATGGTTCACTGACTTGAAACTCTGGCTGCTTTTAATTGTCTGGGGTTTATTTGTTTAAGTAATGTGAGGAAAATACCGAGCTAGGTCTCTCAACATTGAATTGTCAACTCTACAGACATTTTTTGTCGCGGCGCTGCAGACAAGTTAAGGAGGATTCGGGTTTTACATTTGTTTTGCTGGATTCCAAATGCTGCTTTTCCACTGTGGCTTTGAATTGTTGTTGCAACCTCAGAGAATCTATTGAGCTGGCTAACAGCATTTACACAAGAAGTCAGCACCAAATCCGTCTGTAACGCTGGAAAGCTGTTGGTGTGTATTCAAGGAGGGTGCTGTGCGAGTCATTTGGAATGGGGTATTTGCAGCATTTTGTGGTGTTAGAAGTGCTGGGGGAAAAAACATACAAAAAAAGTACCCTGGCATAACAGAATTTGTGAAAGCAAAACTGTTCCATTCCTTTGGCTTTTAAAAATACTAAAAATCACCCGTGTAAAGATAATGTTTTGTTTGTAAACAAAGCTCCTGTTGTCAGAGGTAAAATGGGAAGAAGAAAAACATTTTTGAGCACTAATAATGCCCTGTACAACTCCCTGCACCAGCACAGGCTGGGGGTGACCTGCTGGAGAGCAGCTCTGCAGAGAGAGACCTGGGAGCCCGGATTGATAATAAACTGACCGTGAGCCAGCAACGTGCCCTCGTGGGGGAGAAGCCAATGGCATCCTGGGAGGCATCAAGAAGAGTGTGGGCAGCAGGTCGAGGGAGGTTCTTATCCCCCTCTGCTCTGCCCTGCTGAGGCCTCATCTGGAGTCCTGTGTCCAGTTCTGGGCTCCTCAGCTCCAGAGGGACAGGGAAGTGCTGGAGAGAGGCCAGCACAGGGCCACCAAGATGATCAGGGGACTGGAGCATCTTTCATATGAGGAGAGGCTGCAGGACCTGGGGCTGTTTAGTCTGGAGAAGAGGAGACTGAGGGGGGATCTCATTAACATTTATAAATATCTAAAGGGTGGGTGTCAGGAGGTTGGGACATCCCTTTTTTCATTTAATGTACCTTTGAGTTTGGGACAAAGTACTTGTTCAGTAATTTCGTTTTAACAAGGTTTTCTCTGCTGAAGGACTGAAGAGGTATGGGTGGACCTAGAGATGGACCCACAGGACAGGCAGGATCTGCATTTTCAGTGGAGGAGTGGGGATGTGTTCTTTGGGCGTATTCCCAGCTGGGATGACAAAGATCCTCTTATTGCCGCACAGACATTGCAAAGTGGAGGGCTTGCTTGAAGTAATCCTGCTTGCCTGGGTACTTGGTCTCATTGCTCTGTGTAGAATTACCATCCTTCAGTTGTATTAGGGACAAATTTTGCACATTTCCTTTTTCATACGTGATATTTTCACGTAGAAAACCAGCCAGGCTCATGATTGATGGAATAGACACCACACACTTCTGCTTTCACGGTTGTGTCCTCCCACGGACTCTCCCTTGCCTTTTAAATACCACTCAAAGAGAAGTCAGCTGTTTGTCTCATGCTTCACACTGTTGTGTTTGTTAGAAGAGCCACGTCCTAACCAGTGGACAAAACAGCCCTGGTCCTAACCAACAGAGCTGTGTTCTTGCTTGCTTTTTGGCTCAGTCAGAGCAGCATTGGTGGTGGTTGATGTGTTATGAATAGTGGCTGCTGGAGCAGTGAGAAGTCACCTGGTCTGGTACTCGGGGCTTTTGGAAGCAAAGGTGAACATGGTTTCATTAGAATGAATATTCCTGGTGGTTTTATCATTTTGAAGTCAGTCTTTGTGCTGTGGGAAGTGGACTTGGCAGTGTTGTCCATCTTCAGAAAGCCACGGGGGAGTTAAATGGCAGAGGTCCGCGGAGGTAACTCTGCTGTGGAAGTGGGGTCTGGAATCCTGCTTTCCCATTCCAGTTGAGAAACCTGACTCACAGAAAGTCTGGGTTGGAAGGGGCTTTTTGAGATTGCCTGCTCCAGCCTTTTACTGAAAGCAAGGAAGGGCCTTTAGGTTATTCAGTGCCCTGCCAAGCTGAATCTGAGCTATTTCCAGCAAAGGGAGCCACGCTCCTTCTCTGGGTTTAATTCCTCTCATAGTGAGCAACGTCTCCTCGTGTCTGGATAGAGTTTCCCCTGAATCAGCTCAAGCCTGTTGCCTCCTGGCCTGTTCTCTGTGCATCCTTGCGAAGAGACCAGCTCCCTCTTTGTGTGTGAGCTGTGAATGCTGTAGCTGTCAGTTCTTGTGCTCCACTGAAACAACGTGAAACACTCACAACATGATTGCAGGGTGCGCATGTCAGGGATTGCCCTCTGGTTTGGATACAATCCCCGGTCGCATTTGTTGGGTGGTAGATGTTACTTAGAGCCAGGAGTGGGATGGCACATCCAGATAAGATTCCCTTGTTGAATGCTGGAAAATGGAGTGAGAGTTGGCCAGGACACATTTTTCTCTTTGCCACGGAGAGTTGTCGAGCAAAGAGAGAAAACATTTCACAGCTGTCCTGCACAAACTGCAAGTGTCTGGCAGTTGACACCCAAACCTAGCTCGTTTAACTCGGCGAGCCTTTTATGTGAGAGCTTGATTCGTCAGGTTTATGCTGGGATGCAGACTTGCTGCTGTATGTAATTTGTGAGGAACTGAGGCATCAGAATCAGTGGTGAGCTGCTGTGAACTTCAGCTTGCCCGAGGCTTTGCTGCTACGGTGTAATATCAGAAGAGTTACCAGTGTGTTTCACTTTCTCTGATGATAACAGTTTCCTTTTCTGTGGTTGAAAATGCAAATTCATAACTAAATCATGCTGACTTGGTAATTTTTGGAGGGTTCTGAACTAGCAGCTCACTAGGGATCTTTGACTTGCCCGTTCTGGTGGGCTTTGTTCTGAGTGCCTTCCTTCTGCTGCTCGTACTCACTGCATCCCTTATTCATTGGTAGAGCAGCACAGCCGTGTCCCAAATACAAGGAATACAAGCTGTGATCATTCTGATCATAAAGGAATGAGCTCTGACATGAACGTTTGCTCTCTTACCATACTGTTAGAAGCTCAGATCCTGGTGGCTGTCAGATGTGGGGGTTTCAGAACCTGGCATATTCTCTGCTCCTGACATCTACAGCCTTCACCACAGGACAGGAAAGTGGTGTTTCATTTTTGCTGAGACCGAAAATGGGTTCCTGCTACTTGTTTAGTGTTGAAGAGTGTTTTCAAGGCTGTAATTTGTAGTCTCACCCGCTCTAGTTCACACAGAGGAAGCTGTTACTCAGCCTGTGTGTGTTCTAGGAGCGCAGGCAGGGATAATTTGTCCTGTTGTTTATGAATGTAAATACTGTTTTAAGGCAATGGTAACCGAGAGTGTTTTTCCTATTCACAGAGCAAGCTTTACATGGAAGGATTTAGAAGCCTAAAAGAAGGAGAACCAGTGGAATTTACTTTTAAGAAATCTTCCAACGGCCTTGAATCAATACGGGTAACAGGCCCTGGAGGGAGCCCCTGCTTAGGAAGTGAAAGACGACCCAAAGGGAAGACAGTACAAAAAAGAAAACCAAAGGGAGATAGGTAATTATGTTACTTTGCTATTCCTCCTTCCCCCCACCACCCCTTTTCCCTTTTTTTTTCTTTGCAAGTGTTTATTGAAAGTCTGTTTTGATCATGTATCCATTTGTGAAGACAAACCCTCCTGTGTACGGGCTCTTACGTGGAACTCGGGCGTTCGGTTAAACCCCTGAAGCTGTTGTCTACGGGACTACATAAATCATCCCCTCCACTGGTTTTACTACAGAAGCTTTTACTGAATTAGAGGCAGCCTGCAAAGGAATGTAAAACTGATTTGCAAATATTGCTGTTAGAAGAGTGGTCAGGCTGAAAACAGGTGAAGTAACGTCCTGCTTAGGTGGGAGCTGTGCGTGCTAGAGGCTCGTGTGTGCAGGGGGCTTTTAAACTGTGCATCCGTGGTTTTAGACAGAGGAAAGGGTAAGTGGTGCACTCAGGGTTGAGATGTGTGTAATTGATTAATTATGTTTTGATGCCTGATGGGCTGAGGAATGGTAATAATCTTTTACACCTTTCAGGTTAGTCCTGAGAGCTGGGCTTTGTGTACCAATGCAGCAGTCCGGCTTGCACCGCCTGCTCTCTGCCTCTCATGGCTTGAAGAAGTTCTGTGATCCTCTGAAATAGTTTTTTCTTATGTTTAAATGGAACTTTTTGTGTTCCAGCCTCATCCCATCACCCCTTGTCCTATTGCTAGCTACTGTAGAAAAAAGGGATGTCCCAACCTCCTGACACCCACCCTTTAGATATTTATAAATGTTAATGAGATCCCCCCTCAGTCTCCTCTTCTCCAGACTGAACAGCCTCAGGTCCCGCAGCCTTTCCTCATATGAAAGATGTTCTGTACCCTTGATCATCTTGGTGGCCCTGTGCTGGCCTCTCTCCAGCACTTCCCTGTCCCTCTGGAGCTGAGGAGCCCAGAACTGGACACAGGACTCCAGATGAGGCCTCAGTAGATATGGCAGAGTAGAGGAGGAGCAGAACCTCCCTTGACCTGCTGCCCACACTCTTCTTGATGCATCCCAGGCTGCCATTGGCTTCTTGCCCACGAGGGCACATTGCTGGTTCATGCTTAAGAGCCTCCTACAGCTCCAGCTGAGCCGATGTGGGTAAGGAGATGTGAATAAGGGGAGTGGAATGAGCTGGAAAGGAGAGCCCTGAACTGTTACCAGAATGAGAGAAGCTCATAGAAACCTTTCTTAACAGATGGATGGGACCAAGGCAGATGGGGAAAGTCCTGCCACCCAAGAGCTGGGAAGCAAGGCTGGGCTGGTGGTAACACGTAACTGCAACACAGCGGACACGTCCACTCCTGCACTTGGCCAGCCCCAGGGACCTACTTCAGACAGGTCCTGAACAGCACCAGGGCAAAACAGGGGACAGACCAAGGGAGAGTGCCCAGCTGAGCAGAGGAACAAAGCACAAGTTTGGGCACTCACAGCCTTTGGCACAGAACGGGGTCAGTATGTCACTGTCAAAGGGCCGAACTTTCCAGCTGCTCTCCAAGACAGGTTGTGTTCCCAGCTCTGCTGTTTTCTAAAGAGGAAGCTGGCACAGAAGTACTGCAGAAGTTGCATGGCTTCTACAGTGATTTCCTCAAAGGAACTTACTCAGGGCTGGGATTTCAGAAGGTAAAGCATGAATACCTCCTCCTCCTCCTCCCTCCTGACTCATTTCACCTGGTTTGAGATGCTAAGAATTCTTCTACTTCTGGATTTCATTCCTGCTTTTCCCATTTTCCAAGCACAGGGCATTTTTGTGGCTGTTTGCTTTTTCCTTGCTTCACAGTGATTCGGGTGGATGTTTCATTCCTCCTTCCAGGGGCTTATGGACTGCAGAGACCGCTGTAGCTGTGTTCCCTTCCATGCAAACTGCCATGTGAAATGAGGTCCCTCTGGCCTACTAACCCCTTTCCAGCAGCACTGTGCATTTAAGGAGAGACTGTAAGAAATAGGGAGGTATAGCTCAGGCATTTCTTCAGTATCAACACTTGAGCCACAAAAGACAATTCAGGGATGTGTTAAGTATCTGAGCTGCAGGATGCAGCTTCCTCTCGGATCCTCAACCGACACTGGAGATGATTTGTGCAGAACTGATGCTGTGAGTAATCTGCACACTTAGACAATAGGCTAGAAAGGGGGAGAAATACAAGTCTGAGATGTGCTTTCTTGCATGATGTTATTGGCCACAATAAGCCACAAACCTAGTGGGAACTGCTTGTAATAGGAGCAGCAAAATGTTGCTAGATTTAAGGACAAAGGGGGAAAAAAGGCAAAAGCCAAGAAGCCTGAGAGCTTTGTGCTGCTCCAGTACTCGTGATATCTTTGCTGGAATACAGTCAGTTAGGGACACATATTTGCTCTGTTTTTCAGGCTGACAACTTTTTGGGAAGTTTATCAACAGCTCAGTTTTTTCCAAGAGTGGGACAAAACCAGAGGGCTCAAAAGAGGGGTTAAAAATAGGTAGCTCTTAAAAATAGCTGCTGCTAGATGCTGTGGATTGGAGGCTTGAAAGCTGGCTTGAAGGTGAATCTCTAGGGCAAGGGGTTAATCTTTCCTTTTCTTTGTGCAAACCCATCCAAGTCTAAGTTAGAAGCCTCTGAAAAGTGTTACTGCATGTATTCATTAGACAGCCCTTGTTAAAATCTGCATCATCCACCTGTGTTTAAGAGCTCAGCAGCCTCAGCCCTTCCTGCATACCAAACATACAGTGTGCTTGCAGGACTTGGTCCATCCAGCCTGATGAGAATAGAATCAGATCTCCAAGACCAAGCATTTATTCCACTAAAAGATGAAAGGAAGAGGGCATAAGGGAGGAAAGACAAAACAACTACCACTGAGTCATAGAGTGGTAGGGTTGGAAGGGACCTTTAGAGATCATCCAGTCCAGCCCCCCTGCAGAAGCAGGTTCACCTAGATCAGGTCACACAGGAACGTGTTCAGGTGGGTTTGGAAACCTCCAGAGAGGAGCCTCCACACTGTCCCTGGGCAGCCTGGGCCAGGGCTCCCTCATCTCAGCACTGAAACAGTTTTTCCTGTGTGTATAGCACCCAGTCTGTATGGACCATACAGTGTTTGGCATGATGTCATCTCCAGCCTAGGGTGGAGATAACCTTCAGTCTTCTGGAAGTGACAGGTGAAGAGCTGCGCTAGAATAGTGCCCCAGAGTGAGAGCACAAGTGGGGAAGCCTCGCCTGTCTGCAGCAGACTCTCTCCCCAGGTCCAGCACACAGCATTAGGAGTTACTTTCCTCAAGAGAGAATAGATTTGTCTTCCTGCCTGTTTCCATAGCTCCAACAGTCAGGAGCCAGACTGCAGGGCCCAGAGATCAGCACTTGAATGCTGGAGCAAGGGACTATCTTTCAGAAGACCCGGAGGAAATCCCATGCCAAAGCTTCAATGCAGAGAACACTGTTTAGTTTTCAAATCTACCAAATCCACCACATGGTCACTTGAAATAAAGACTCCTCCTTCCCATCAGAGGTGCCTTCCAAAGGAGCTCTTCACATGCTTTGGGTGAAGGCAGGTTTCTGTGCTGAAACAAGACCAAGCAACAGCCAAGCCTAATTTTCTTTGCTGCGAGCTTGTGTTAAGAACAGAGTAGAGCCTGAATAAAGTTGTCCTTGTTTTCTGTCTGCATGCCTGTACACATTTTTCACAGTGTTTATAATAAGGAATCCAAATTCAGTGCTAGAGTGAGTAGATGCCATTCTGAAAACGTGCAAGGAACAGATGAAGGGAGTAGGAAGGTGTCGTTTGTGCGCAGCCTCATGTAGAGTAAAACAGTCCCTGCGCAGCAGATGGGTTTCTTAAGCACATACACTGGGTTTGGAGTGCAGAATGTTTCCTTTAATCAGATGTCTCCTCAGGCCTCGTGTTTTTGGAGTATTTCACCCTCTGTCGTCGAGAGAGGAGCCTTCTCTCACTTACAATGAAGCACCGGCATATATATTGAGGCCCTTGCTGTGGTGAGGTGTGGTGTAGTGGTACACGAAGCGATGGCACTGGAGCCTTGTCTCCAGTAACGATTCACCATATCTGAAGGGATTTAGAAGCACGAAGGAACTGAGAACTTTGGTCAGTTTGACAGAGGTGATAAAAAACTTCAGTGGCATGTATGTTAAAAGCATTTCTGTCTCTGCAGGACTACCTGATCCGACTGGCATCTGCCACCTTAGTGAACGTTTCCCTTGCTGGTTAGTTTCTTGCCACTATGCTAATACACTGCTTTCAAGTGGGCAAGAATAAACAGAAAAGTACATACATTTTCAGGGCCCAGCTCAGTGAAGCCTGTGCTTTGAAAGGGGTAGGGAGAGGGCATTATTTCACAAGGTTTCTTAGATTGGTGCTGACCCTGACTGCAGGCTGTGCTGCTTTATGCTTACCTGACTCGCTCCAGCTCTCAGTGAACTGGAAACAAAACTACTTGCAGGATGAACTGTTAAAAAGATGCAGTCTGGGCTGTGTTTTACTACAAACAATACCCAGTGTAAATAACTAAACCCCAGACCTCTCTTATTTTAGGAAAACAGTTGCATGTCGTTACTTTCCCTTGATATGTTGCTCTCCAGCCTCACCTAACAAATATCCTCAAAGCACATGCTAAATATGTAACACCAAGGAAAGATTATAGTGGCGATGCCAGGGGGTGGAACAATTGTTACACGTCTTGGCCTGTTGAGAAAGACCCCAACAACTTGAAAGTGGGAGAAAACTGAATTACAACATAGCTGCTAAATCAGGTATTCCCACAGCGTTGCCTCTCTGATTTATCGCTGTTGATGCATGTGAAGCTCTTCAGAAGGAATAAAAGTTCTGGAGCCCTTTAACTTCAAATGAGTAAAGTCTGTACAGTAATATCATTCCAGCTGTTTCTTTTATTAGCTGCGGCTTCATGTTTCTGTCCTTGACACTTGAAGATCAAACCTACTGAAATATGAATCATTGGAAAATGTGAGTTTACTTCAGCGTCTCATTTTGTCAAGAAGCTCATTATGTAAGAGGAATGTGTCATGGAGGTAGTCATCCCCGTGGTGGGGGTGCAGGCATGCTACTGCTCTTCCCACCGTGCACACCCCCCTGAATACACCTACGGGCTGCTGTTGATGCAGGTAATAAGACATAGGCTATGTCTTGAAAGAAATCGTGGGTTTAAGAGCTTATTTGCCTCAGGAAAGGTAGGTTTATTTGGGGGGGGGGAGGGAAGCACCAGTTTAAGTCAGCCCTGCACAACAGTGGCACAGCCTCCATCCAGACGTAGCAGGGCTGAGTGGGACTTTGCAGTCGTTTCCTCTGGTTCTGGGAAGCTGTTCAGAGAAGAGACGGTGAAGCTGAAATAGAAATGCTCCTGTGATGTCCCTGATCCCACTGGCAGAGTCACAGGAAGGACAACGGATAGAGAGAAGATTAGGATGGAGCAGGAATACAGAAAAACACAAACAGAGGGGAAATTAAGGAGAGGGAAGGGAGGGACTTGGGGAGGGGAGAACAGAGCACTGAAAATGGTGTCAATAGGAGAACCACCTGGTTTTCCCCAGGCTCCAAAGGATCACCTCAGAAGCTGTTAGTTAAGGCAGTCTTCAAGGAGGGAAGAAAAGCCTGAATCCCCCCAGGGCACAAACAGGGGTCGAAACACAGTTTCCTCTGCTTTGGCTGCAGGGCAAGAGCTAATGCAGGAGGAGCTGAAGAGGTGGGATGTCAGCTCCTGCCTGACAGCCCTGGGAAGACTGGGGATCAGCCAGTGGATCTGGGGTGGTTGGTCTGAAATGGGGCTTTCTGCAGGAGTGAGCTTACTGTGTGTTCCTTGTTTACTGGGAGACACACGTGATACATCTGGAGTTTGTTTTGCAGAACAGCCACATGCTCCCAAATGTAACAGTTGCTCAGTTTGAGCTTTGCCCTAAACGTATCAGATCCTATAAAACACTACAGTGCTCTGTGGACTTTACTGTTTCAAACTGGGCACCTAGAATAAGGCTCCTCTGGAAGATTATTTTGACTTTTGGTTTATTTTCCTGCTGCTCTAGAGTCTTGTGCATTTCATTGGGGCCAGTGAAACCACACCATTTCATAGAGCCCGTGCAAAGTAATGAACGTGGGCCATGCATGACAAGATTGTAGTGAGAGCCTCAAAGTCAGTACTGCTGTGTTGTGCTCGGGGTTTAGCTGGGGGCCCGAGCACTGAATTGAGTAAGTTGAAGAAATATACAATAACTGTCTTCTATTCTGTGCAGCAAGAGATAAAATGCCATAGAGGAGAACTCATGTGTTGGTTCACAGGCTGTTACTACAGTGCAGACTATTTCCTTGTCTTTTGAGTGCTGAGTTTGTAAGTAATGAGTAGAAATTAGCCTGAAACCTCCTCCTACAAGCAGCTGGGCTTGGGGATTTGGACATGTTTGTCCTTTAAGCTGTGCTGGGACACTGTAAGATGAGGATGAAGAGACTGATTTCACAGGAGAAGTTGCACATACGTGTGCAAGAGAGAACAAAGGTGGTCACGGCCGAGCTGGAGAAACAGGGAGCCGAGGCCAGCGTCACTGATGGAGCAGAGGGACCTGGGTTTGCTCAGTAACAGACCAGGGGAACAGGTGAAGAGGAAGGAGTTGTGAAGGGTCACTATGAAATATGGGAGTGAGCCAAACAATTTCTTTCCTTTGATCTCCATTCATTTATAACCATGTTGGTGTTGAGTCTCCTGGCACTAGTGTTTTTACAATGAATAGCTGAAAGGACAAAACCAGGTCTAAATTGTGCTGGTCTTGTGCTGAATAGCTTTCTGTAGCCTAGAAGTTACTTGGAGTTTTTACTCTTTTAGCTGTTGGACATTTTAAATGCGAAGCATGCAATTTACTTCAGACAGCTCTGAAAACAATAGCAAACTACAGACTGCTCTTATTCCATTGTCTGCAGGGACGGTTACAACAGCCTTTGCATCAGCCAGAATGCTTTTATTTCTTTAGTGAGAAATGCCTTATCTTTTGACAGACAAGAAAAGCTGAGATGGTTCAGTGTTTCAGATTCAGTTCCAGATTTGCTGATGTTTAAAATTAGCACCTCTGCATTTTTGCTGTGCTGAACTGATGATGTGAAACAACACAATAGAGTGTTTCAGTCTGTGCATCCTGAGATGAGTTGTTCTGTAGTTACCCAGTGTTACTTCTTCCATTAACAGGAGGGAATCCTCCCTAGTTGGCAACAGGATTAGAAACTGTGTGTAGCTCAGATGTAAGCCTGGCTCTTTACCTTTTTAAAGGTTTCGTTTTCTTTATACCCCTTTTCCCAAGTTGTTTGTTGTGAAACGTTCCAGTGAGTGTATGAGAAACGTTTAATTTCCTGCTGATGGGGCGTATCTTTCCATGCAGTTGTGCTTTGACTTATTTTTGGGGAACCCTGGTTTGCTGCTCACATCGTAACATGCCTGCATCTCCTTTTAATAATCACTTCAAGTGTGCTGAGCACTTCAGTTTCCTAAGTCAAAAAAAGAGACTCCACAGAGCGTTCTAACTTGCTTTGTTAAACAGTTCAACGCGACTTTATGTTGTTAACTGTGGGGGTATTGTTACTCCACTTTTAGGATGTTTGTACTTACATACATTGTGCACATTTTACTTGGAGCTCAGAAGTTATTCTCTCTAACATTTTGTTCTTGTTGTTTCTCTGTATTTCTAACTCACTTTTACAATCTATACATTTCATTTATGCTTTAGAAAAGAAACATCTGGTAGTTTTTTTTAACGAGAGCTTAGTGTTCATTGATCAGACAAGCAGCAAGGAATCTGCTGTATGGCTGATGATGGCAGGAAAACGAGGTGGTAGTCTCACTAACAATCAGTAAAGTCTGTATAAACTGGTGCTGCCTCATTTTCCAGGTTAGCTGAGCTCAGACTTGCACGCTTACAGGAAAACAAAAATGGTGTTTAAAAATGCCTGACTTGGGAAAAATACTCTTTTGAGACATAGAGATTAGAAACATTTAAAACACTCACACGTCTGCGGTTAAAGATGCTCACTCTTCATCCTCTCATGTCTAGAGCTTTCCTGTTTTAGCTTTGAGGTTTGGTCATCGTGTCGATGCCACTGGTTTTAGTCAGTTTTGTGTCCTGCAGAAATCAATTCATATTGTTCAGATACAACCTTCTAAGAATATTTCTGAAAGTAACACATCAACAAGTTTCTATTTTACACAGCCTGTGGAGCTGGATTTTGGAATTTGCTTTTTTAGTCGTTCTTTTGTGGAAGAGAAATCTTTCAGGCATGAATTGATAGTCCAGATCTTTTGAGGTCTGTCTGTGCTAACCTATGACCTCTGTTCTTAGGAGGTCAACATCTGAGGGCAGGAGATTAAGGCAGTTAAAAGATTGGAATGGGAACTGGAATGGAAAAATTAGCCAGCACATTTTGGGTGGAAAACATCAAAGTCATCAAACAATTTGCTTATTTTAAACTCGGTTTAAGGGTAACAAGCTAATTGTTCTGTGTTTGTTGACGCAAGCAATTTATATTACTTGAGGACATTAACACAGACGAATTTTCTTGGTGTTGGAGGATCACGATGCCTGTTCAGCATAAATACACTCTGTGCTTTGTATACTAGATGCATTTGTGCAACCGTTTTCAGCGCAGTAATGTAGGATCTGATAGTACAGTCTGTATGCGCTTAATTCACTCTGTTTCTCCCACAACACTTTCTGTTGCTTTTTGTAACCCGAATCTTGCTTGTGATCTTCTGGGGACCCTTTGCTCTCACTGGAGAATACAGGTGCTCTCAGGACGTGAGGAGAAAAATCTCTTGACTGCGATGCTTAAAAACTTCTGCAAGCACTTCTTTTCGTTACAGCTGTAAGTGTGAATTCCTTCCCAATGCAAACTTGTCACCGAGGAATGTGCTTTCCTAGGTTATAAATTGATTTACAAGAAAACATGGCGCTGCCTGTTTGTTCTTGCCTTAGCTCAAAATTCGTTAGTATATGCTTTTAGAAGAATGAGGACTTAACCTTTCATCTGCACAACTGGTTTCAAAGACGGTGTTATCTCGGAAGAGACACCTTTCCACGTGTGAAAACTATACATGTGACAATTATTAAGGATCTGTGTAGGCAATCACTTTTTTGTCTTGCCTGTTTAAAGCACAAATAAAAGTGGTTTCAGTATCACATGCAGAAGCCAGACTAGTGTTTCAACATGCAAGCCCACCTAGCAGGAAAGAAAACAAACAGGGATATCTCACGGGTCAAACTCTGCCCAGCAGTGTATGGATTATGGTACTTCACCTATAGGCAGGGCAAATAGTTAAAGTACTATAAAATACAGCAAAACTCAAGCAGGACAACCATCTGCAGGCAGCAGATTGACCTGGGGGGTTGGACTAGATGGTCTCTAAAGGTCCCTTCCAACCCTACCGTTCTATGATCTGTCTCAGTCTGACCTCCACACATTATTATTGTTCCTTTGACATTGAGGGATATGAGGTTTAAGCTCCCTTGCAACATTACAACTTTCTCAGCTATTTCTTTAAATGCTAAAACCTTCTTCATGAGACTTTTAGCCCTTACTTGTACCTGAGGGGAAATCGGGCAAAATGATCCCCTTCATTTCTTCCTCCTTCATGGAAGGGAAAGAAGGGAAGGGAAAAGAGCTGTTGTGTGCTGCAGCAGCCCACGGACCATTCCCAGGGACGCAGACACCGCTTTGTTTCCTTCCTGCCCTTTGGCTGGTGTGGCTGGAGAAGGCCTGCTGGCCGGGAGGCCTGCCACGACGGCCATGACGGCTGCGGCCTGCATCTGCGGCGGCTCTGCCTCAACCCGCTGTGGCCCGTGGCCCCGGGACTGCCCCCGCTGTGGGGGAACGGGGAGTGTTCCGAGGGGCAGGGCTGGCCCTGAAGGCTGCTGTGTCTTGGAGAGCTGGTCCCCGCTTGAGTTGTGGCCATGAAGTGAGGCGGCTTCTGATCAGCCACTTTGTGATTCTCGCGTGTGGGCGCCCTCCGGGGTGAAAGAAATCGGTGGGGCCAGTTGACAGAAAGGCTTTGGCTTCCCCGCTTGTGGGAACAGTGAATCATTGTGGAGGAACACAGGGCTTGTTTATTAATGAAGGAAAAGAGTTAGGCAGCTACAACGATAGTGTGCCTGGCATGGCTTGAGATACCTCTCTTGTTTGCCTGAGCCCTTTCTCTGTGCCTTCCCTCTGCTCTATTTACACCGTAAACTCTTCAGTGCAGAATTAGGTTCCTTCTCAGTCCGTACAATACTCACAATCACTGCTGCTTGTAAGTGCAGTAGCGACTGTGATTCTCGGCTGTTGCAATTACTAGAGGGCAGTGATGCACACGTGCAGTTTTTAATCCGTAAGACCTGCTCCCCGGGATTTTTGTTGGATGTGTGTAGCCTCTTGTTTCGTGATGTTTGGTGATTCAAAATCCCTTCCACAAGGCTGTTTTTCTTAACTGTCTTTTTCCCACTCTTTAAAAGTAGCTTGTAAGATCTACAGGTAAAAAAACCACTCCAGTGGAGAGTAGGGTGCTGGAGGTTTTTCATCCCTTGGTCACTCTTGCACTAGTCCTAAATGCACAAAGAACTGCCTCCCCAAGTTTTGCATACAGTAGCTTGCAGGGCAGAGCCGACTGCTTGCTGAGTCTGTAGAAGGGCTAATTCAAAATTCAGAGCAGTTGTAATACAAATTTTAAACACCTTAGAAATGACATTTGACTTTTTATGATGAAACCCTGTGTTTTTTGCTTGGTCGGTATGAGAAATAGGTAGAGAATATATCCTCACTTCCCTCACGTGTTCTTTTCACACCAAAAAATTGCTGCAAGGATAGACAGAACCTATAGGGTTACTGCAAATTATTATCTTGGTGCTTACGTGCTTGTGAAGGTTGAAATTTCTGGCGGTGCAGCTGCATCAGATTTCTGCCTGCAGCCCTTACTGCTCTCGGAATCAGTGTCTCCAAATGGGCTCTGCAGTTTTCCTTAGCTGAGTCACTCCCTCACCACAAACTGCCATAAAGGGATGATTTCTTCCGCTTTGCTTTCTAGGGTTTAGCCTGCACCGCCCCCCTTCTTTTCAGAACAAGAACTCCTCAGAAAATACCTCTTGTAGTAATGCAGTCGAGTTCAGAGGGTTTCAGAAATCTGGATTGTTGGTGGCCTTTTTTGTTGGAGGGACTCTTGGGGTTTGTGCTTCTCATCTGTTTCTAGTTGCTAATTTGAAAAAGAAGCCAGCAAAGCAGCATGTTGGTTTCCTTTGTAAGTGGTGATTGAAGTGGTTCCCAGCTGCCAGGTGAATGTGAATGTCTGTGAGACACTTCAGGTGATAAGTTACCCATAAAATCTTAAGTATATTGCAACATATCCAAGGTGTTTCATCTCATTTTTCTTAATGAACCACATTTCTTGCTTAATTCTTGCATAAAACACGGATGAGTCGAACTGGAAAGCTTTTGAATTTGGCAGAATAATAACAGTCTTTACACTGGTTAAGATGCATTTTGTAGAAGAGGGATTTTGATTATGAAGAGCTAAAAAAATGCATGAAATCTGTTGTATACATACATGTTTCTATGTGACCTACTCTAGGAGGTCCTGCTCTGGCAGGGGGTTGAACTGGATGAGCTTTCAAGGTCCCTTCCAGCCCCTGAGGTTCTGTGTTGTACACACATGTAGCATATGCAGAAATGTATACCCAGATTTATGAAAGTTTGCCTCAACTGTGTTGAAGAAAGTGGGTATCAAAAGGAAACTGACTTAGTGAGAGACCAATTCAGAATGAGGTGTGCACGTTGATTACCTCATTGGTGAAAAACAAAGGGATGGCAGCTGATTAGTGCTTCTTTCTTATGCTGGCAGTCATACTCCCTTTCTATTCCAGCCTTCCACCAGGCAAGCTCGGTACAGGTAGTCACATAACAAAGTGATGCTGTGCAATGTATTGAATCCTGGCTTTGTAACCCAATTCACTTCACTGCAGTCACTGGTAGCTAAGGCACTACATGAGTGGCTTCTTCTGAAAGATGCTGCATGTACTGTGTTAGTAGGACAGCTTCCTCTACCCAGGCTGACCCACCACATGTCTGTGTAGTCAGCCTGGCCACAGCACACGCTCCTTTCTCCTGGTTCTCTCTGCTGATGCATCCCCGAGTGCCTTGTTTAACCTGATTTCCCTTTTGCAGCATGAGATGAAGCTGTACCTGTAGAGCTGTGCTAGCCTGCTCTCAGCAGGCCAGGGAAGAACAGAAGTCGTGATGTTGCGGCGTGCCCTTTTCACACGTGTGATCTTGCCCGTGTAACAGGGTCACGTGGGAGCTCTCACAGACCTGCAAGGTATTCTTGAATTACAGATGATGGCTGAGACTGTAAGTGGAAGAAGGGTACGAATTGAAGGTGGAGTTAGTACTGGAAATGAATTGTGAGGCTGTGTGCACACTAATGGCTGTGGTGGAAGCATCCGGCTGCTGCATTGGGAACAGAGTACCACCGTGTTCCCTTCTGTGGCAGCAGGTGGTGAGTTTGCTTAAGCTTGTGGATTTTCTTACACTGTCGAGGACTACAGTTTGTGTGAGGCATGTAAATCCATTTTCACTTAGCTTGGAATTGTTTTCCTAAAGTAGACTCTCATTGAGTTAAAGCAAAAACCGTTCCACAGGGACAGGTTTACACGTAAAGGCTTGAAACACACCTGGTTCAAGTTTATTGGTATAAAAATCCTTCTTTCCTTGAGTAGCCAGCTGTGACCTCTGAAGCAGTTCATGCATATCACCATGTGAAAGCTAAATGGGACTATCAGGAGCAAAATCAGGATGGAAGTGAAGGTTAAGGTGTGAAGAACTAAAGATGGGGAGGAAACGTGGTAAAAGGGGTCACTGGATATGAACTGGGGAGTTGGTGGGACTTGCACTGGCTGAATTAGAGGTGTGTGGGCAGTGCTTACCTCTCCACTGCAGAGACAGGGCTGCTGCTTCTGACCTGATGCTTTCTGCAGACTGATGACTTCCAGTGCCTGTAGACAGGTCTTTGGCATACTTCTGCCCCAACCTCAAGGGGGATTCTCCTTCCCCCCTCCTCTGCCCTGGTGAGGCCTCATTTAAGAGTCCTGTGTCCAGTTCTGGGCTCCTCAGCTCAAGAGGGACGGGGAACTACTGGAGAGAGGCCAGCATAGGGCCACCAAATGGTCAGGGGACTGGAGCATCTTCCTTCTGAGGAAAGGCTGTGGAACCTGGGGCTGTTCATCTTGGAGGAGACTCAGGGGGGATCTCATTAATACAAGTATTTGAAAGGTGGATGTCAAGGGGACGGGTGACACTTTTTTCTGTTGTATCCAGTGACAGGACAAGGGGAAATAGACAAAAGCTGGAACACAAAAACTTAAGGAAAAACTTCTTTACTGTAAGGATGAGGGAGCCCTGGCCCAGGCTGCCCAGGGAGGGTGTGGAGGCTCCTTCTCTGAAGGTTTCTCAACCCGCCTGGACACGTTCCTGTGTGACCTGATCTAGATGGGACCCGCTTTGGCAGAGGATTGGACAGGATAATCTCTAAAGGTCCCTTCCAGCCCCTACCATTCTGTGACCAGCACAGGTCACAGCTGTGTGCTTTGCACCCGTGGCCCAGCATGTGTGGCTGGCCAGGACTGGGCCCGGCTGGGACACAGCTCTGGGTGCCCAGGGTGCGGTGCCTGTGTGAGCCGGGCTGCAGGCAGAGCTGTGCCAGGCTGTGCTTGCGCTGGAGCCCACTGGGGAATGGCTGGGCACCAAGTGCCAGGCTCCCCAGAGGTGTGCTGTGTCTGCTCTGCAGCCCTGGGGAGCGGCAGGGCCGGGTTCCCTGACTCTATAAGGACTGTTTGAGGAAGGAGACCAAGTGTGTGGCTGCAAGGTTCTGCTGCTGCCACCGAGTGGGATGTGGGTGAGCTGTCTCAGGTGTCTCCCAGGGTGGCCCCTCCTGGGAGAAGACAGGCTGCACTGTGATGGCTGTCAAAAAAGCAGGTGCTTGTAAAATTCCCCTCTGGTATTTCAGACAGACAGCACTCCTGACACTGCCAAATGCAGCCACAGGCTCATGCTGCTGAGAGATGGTCAGTGTAGCCAGGAGAGGTCTCCTGAGGATACTGTAACAGATGCAGCCCCAAAGGCCCGTTTGGCAGAGCATGCCAGTTAATTCTGCCTGTGCTGCAGTCTCTTTCTACAAGAGGAAAAGAGCCTCTCTGGAAGAAGGCTGAAGTCTGCAGTCTGGTCAGGTCAGCATTCTCCTGCCAAATGCAATTGGATGTGTGTGTGTCCCCCAGCAGACTGAGAAGGTACAGAGATGGCCCTGGGCCAGCTCCAGGGGGAATTCCTTCAGATTTGGAGGGTAAACTTAACATTTCCTCCATCAATAATGGTGTTTTCAAACGTGCAGTCAATGTGTACATTTAGGGTGTCCTTAATGTAGGCACTGAACATCCTGAGATGGTTTTTCCCGCTTTGTGTATGTTTGTCAGCCATATATGCTGAGATATCAAGAGCATAAACTCCCAGCTGATTCTGTATCTCGTGCTTGTGTCTGTTTATACATAGGCAGGTCTTTGGACTCTTCTTCACACCCCTGGGGACACACAGCTAGTGTTTAACTGCACCTAGCTGAAAGCAGCACGTCCATTAGAACACGGTTATATCTGGGGCCACTATCTCCACTCTGCATGTCTCTTCTTTATGGCCTCGATACAGGTGAAGCCATCCAAGGGTGAATTGAAGCTGCCACAGGGTGAGGAGCAAAGCTGGCGTTGGCAATCGCCTCAGTGTGAGGAGGCTGGTGCTGGTGATTGCCTCAGGATGAGGAGGCTGGTGCTGGTGATCGCCTCAGGATGAGGAGGCTGGTACTGGGATCGCCTCAGGATGAGGAGGCTGGTACTGGAATTGCCTCAGGATGAGGAGGCTGGCGCTGGTGATCGCCTCAGGATGAGGAGGCTGGCGCTGGGATCGCCTCAGGATGAGGAGGCTGGTACTGGGATCGCCTCAGGATGAGGAGGCTGGTGACCTCCTCAGTGTGAGGAGGCTAGGCGATCGCCTCAGGATGAGGAGGCTGGCGCTGGAATTGCCTCAGGATGAGGAGGCTGGCGCTGGGATCGCCTCAGTGTGCGGAGGCTGCTGATCGCCTCAGTGTGAGGAGAGGCCGGCGCTGGGAACCGCCTCAGTGTGAGGAGGCTGCTGATCGCCTCAGTGTGAGGAGAGGCTGGCGCTGGCGATCGCCTCAGTGTGAGGAGAGGCCGGCGCTGGGAACCGCCTCAGTGTGAGGAGGCTGCTGATCGCCTCAGTGTGAGGAGAGGCCGGCGCTGGCGATCGCCTCAGTGTGAGGAGAGGCCAGCGCTGGGATCGCCTCGCCTGCTGCCGTGGCCCCGCGGCCGTGCGGCGCTGGGTGCCTCGCTGCGGCGGGATGGATGCCTGGCTGGCTGTCGCCCTCTGCCGGGGCCGCCCGTGCGGCTGTGAGGGGAGCTGGGATGGCGGCCCCGGGTACGGGCTCCCGGCCGCACGCACCGGGTGGGCTTTTGGCGCCGGGGCGGCAAGGGAGCACCTGCCGAGGGACTGGGAAAGAGATTCTCAAATGTAGCTCGGCCTTCATCAAGAAGGACGCAGGAGCCGCTGCTGTTTCACCAGCAGACACCGTGCCTGCTGGTTCTGAGCCTTCCTGACACAGAAAACCTGAGCTGTCAGCTCCCAGCTCCAGAGGGACAGGGAAGTGCTGGAGAGAGGCCGGCACAGGGCCACCAAGATGATCAGGGGACTGGAGCATCTTTCATACGAGGAAAGGCTGCGGGACCTGGGGCTGTTTAGTCTGGAGAAGAGGAGACTGAGGGGAGATCTCATTAATATTGACAAATATCTCAATGTCAGGAGGTTGGGGCAGCACTTTTTTCTGTTGTATCCACTGACAGGACAAGGGATGATGGGATGAAGCTGGAACACAAACAGTTCCATTGAAACATAAGCAAAAACTGTGTCAGTGCTGAGGTGAGGGAGCCCTGGCCCAGGCTGCCCAGGGAGGGTGTGGAGGCTCCTTCTCTGGAGGTTCCCAAACCCACCTGGACACATTCCTGTGTGACCTGATCTAGGTGGGACCTGCTTTGTCAGGGGGTTGGACTGGATGGTCTCTAAAGGTCCCTTCCAGCACCTACCATGCTGTGATTCTGTGGTGCTGTATTTTATAACCAGTTGCCTGTCTGTCTTTGTTTTCAGTGAGATCCATGCAGAAGAGCACTTCGATCCGCAGGGAAAGTTTTCATCTCACGAGTTTGGAGCAGAGGGCCCGTGGGGCAACATGGCCGAAGGTTAATTTTCTTTTTTTCTATTGTTTTACTATGATTTTCACTCGCTCGTTCGTTCTCTCTAACCCCCCCCCCCTTTCCCCCCCTCCCCCTTTAACCCAACTATGCATTACCCTTTTTTAGCAGCTCGCGCAAGGGGGCTTTCTCCTAACCCATTGTTACCCAGCTAAGAAACTGTTCCGTACCGCCCACACCGATTCACAACTTGAAAAGCTTTCAGGGGGCTATTGTTTGAATTGTTCCTGTTTGATTAAGCACAGTTGCCGTGGTGGGATGAGAGAAAACGGCCGTACACCTGTCCCAACTTTAATCGAAAGTTTATTCCAAGGAGAGATGGAGACACGGTGCAAAATAGTGGTTTCGGCGCCGCATGTGCAGTAACTAGTTGTGCAATCTACCCAATTTGGCTTATTCTCTCTCCTGCACCCCTTCCCCGACCGGCCTCTCCCCCCTCCCTCGGGTCCTGCGCCTTGCGAGGAGAGACTAATTGGGCTGAGAGTTTTCTGTTGAGAAATGGGATCGGTCTTAAACCAGCAATATTCAAGTAAAGTATCGCGTTCCGGGCTGTAATGTGGCTGAAAGATGGAGTTAAATGGAAAAATGCACGTATGTACAGCAACGTGGGCTGCCCAGGCACAGAGGGCGGGGGAGAGGCTCCGTGCCGCGGTGCTTCCTCCCTCTAACCTCCGGGCATTTTCATTGCCCTTTTTTATTCACGCATTTTGGGGAGAAGTTGCTTGTTTTAGGGCTTAACGGAAAAAAAATATCTTTCGTCCGTTTGCGTTTGCATTCTTGTTCTGTTCGATTTTTTTTGTTGTCGTTTCCCCCTCGTTCCTTCTGTAGTGACCCCTTCATACAGCGCCAATTCTGTTACCAGAATTTAACTCTATCCTTTGCATCTTGTCCCCCACCTTCCTTCTTTTTCCACCCCCCCTCTCCCCGCACCACTCCCAACCCCCCATCCCGCCCCCCCACGCCTTTCCCTCTTCCTCAGCAGGGGCGAGTAAAGGTGGAGACAAGCCCGGGAAGTTGCCGGAGCAGGAGGAAGAGGAGGAATCCCAGGTTTTGCACGGAACCGGCCATTGCAAATGGTTTAATGTGAGAATAGGATTCGGGTATATCTCCATGAGCAACCGAGAGGGAAGCCCCTTGGAGTCTCCAGTTGATGTCTTTGTACACCAAGTAAGACTCATTTTTTTTCCCCTGCCTTCCATCTCAGGCAGCCACATTTGGCTGAGCTCAGTGGGGCTCCGGTTTCACGCGAAGAGAAGTAAGCTTGGGTTTTTTTTTCCTAGGTCTTTAGGTACATCTGTAATTAAAAGCGTTGCCTCGGATAGTGGTTTTGTTGGCGGTGTACGATTTGAGTAAATAAGGTCTTTAGATTGCGCTTAGTCTCTGTGGCTGGAGGTTTGAGCGAAGGACTGGTGGTGTTTCTTCACACGGTCCTGCTTGGTTAGGAATTGCTCCCGTGCTTTTTGTTTGTTTTCAAATGCCACGCTTATGTTTTTAACAAGGTTTATCTTTTGTCACCAGACTGATTGTGAGCTGATGTGCCTTTCTTTTGGAAAAGGGGAGGGGAAAAAAAAGGTTTTCAATTAAACTGGATTAAGCTTGGAAAAGGATAAATAAATGTCGGGTTTCATCCAGATAACGTTTGAATACGACTCCAAACGTTTTTCTTGCTTTTTAAAAGCTCATCTGAGATTAGTTAGTGAAATGAAGACATAATTACAGAGTTATTCTGCAGTAATTGGGACCTGGGAGCATCCCTGTGGTGATACTCTGAAGCGTGTGTGTGGTTTGCTTGGTTGGTTTTAAAATACTCCTTCCTAGACAAAAAAAACAAACCCCAAACCTGGTAAAGGTGAAGGAACTGGGACCAATTCTGTCGTGCTGCTGGGGAGAGGAGGGCCGTGTGGCCCTCGGGTTTAGCTTTAAGCAGAGCAGCCTGGACGTGGGAGCTGGCATGAACGCCTTCACGCACGGGAGCCCCAGATGCCAGACACGGACATAATGACAAAGCTGAGGGAGCTATTTCCAAGCTCTGTGGTGTGGTTTGTGAAGCAGGAGCCCTTCTGTTAGTCTGCAGTTGCAACGACGTCTTCTCTGGGATCAGAAGAGCGCTATCAGCTAGAGAGACCATTTTGGGTCTGGCTAGGGCCATGTTAGGAAGGCAGAAAGGCATCTTAACTTTTTACGTGGTTGGCCATTTTCTGTGACGTTGGCAGTGACGGGGCAGGGGGGTGTTCCACGATTATGCAGTGATTCCCTTTCACTGTTCCCTGTGATGGCTTGGCCATATCTGTGGTAATTCTCATCAGGCTTCTTTAAACAATACACCTTTCATTAGGTTAATTAGAAGGTGACCGAAACATGGGAGGAATGCTGCTGCTGTTGCCGTTGCTCCTTGCTGGGGTGCATTTCTGATCCTACTGTCTTACCCTGGCCCTCAGGGCCTGAATATCAGTCTTACCTGCTTGCATTTGGAATTATCCACAAAGCCTAGAATCCGACAGAGAATGTACCAAATTCTTACACTCACTGCTTTGTACTGGCACGGGAGGTGCTCTCTCCCCCTCCCCCATGCCCCTTGCTGCTGAATGAATGCAGTGCTTATCAAAGGAGGAGCACCCTTCCTCCTGGTTTCCCCTCTTTTCTTCCCTCCTTTCTACCTTTTCAGTTGGTGAAACTGCTCTTTACAGCTCTGTGAATTTACTTCAAGGATAAAATGCCTTTTTTCCCATCCGATTTTCTGTCATTCTGTGTCATTCTTTTTGCTTCCCAAATAATAGAAACTTATGAAGAATGGCAGCGTTGTTAATTAAAAAAACAAATGCATTTAGGAACAAAGATATCCTTAGAGCTGTGGAAATAAAATCCAAGTGCATCCAACTGCACAACAGTGCAATGCATTTAAATGTGAATAAGGTGTGCTGTTCCAAACATGGAAAGCAGTAATGGAGAATAATCAACAAGCATGTGGGAAGCATGAAGTTGTGAGCCCTAAAGGAGGGAACAAGAAGGAAATGTGAGACATCTTTGTTTATGCTTTAATCATCTACAGTTTATCAGTGTCTTTGGGTTTCTAAGACCTATCACAGTGTGAAATGCAGTGAAAAAGAGTGTGTGTCATCGCATGGGAACCCTGTGCCTGGGTCATTTGGAGTATTACTGAGAGATGTGTCTTTCTGAGTGAAGATATTGCTTATATATGTATATATACGTGTGTGTGTGTGTGTATGCAATGCATGGCTCTTATGACAAAACACATTTGTCACCTTTTCCTTTCTGATGAAATCTAGGATATACATAAAGTAATGTGAATCTTCTATCAGTCAAAAGCAGTTTGTCTCCGTTTCACGTGCAGCAGCAGCATCTGTTTTGTTTCAGAGTACATTTCAGGTCATTTCTATTGCTGTACACAGTGCTTCCATGTTAGCTGGCTAACTGACCCGTGGTAACAGTAGTAGCCAGCGCACAACAATGCCTTTAAATGAGTGATGTTGCTCAGCAGTGCTGCTTGTACAACAGAGCCCGTTGCCTGAAAGGTGGTTGAGCCCCTCTTCCTGTTAGTTTCATTAATCTGAGAAATTTAGTCACCAGAAAAGGCCTTTTCAAGGCAAAGGTGTTATCTTATGAATGTGTTGGAACAACATATTGCTGTTCAAAAATGCCTTGAACACGCTTCATCGTGGGTTTGTGTGTGCATAGTGTTGCATGAGTTCAGGCCTTCTGCAATCTGTGTAGCTACCAGTATCGTTTTGTACAGTCCAGGCAGAAGAAAGAAGCTTCTCTCTTACACAGTCCAGCTCCTGTCAATGCAAGCTTGAACCCTGCAACAACATCTTTCCTTCCTTTACCTTTTCATGGTGAGGTTGTGCTCAGTTGATGAGATCTGGCTGTGGGTAAAAAACTTACTGGATGTGGAGTCAAAATTCCTGTAATAGTTGAGGAAATTAACTGTTGAGTCTCATTACACCTAGAGTTCTGAGCTTGCAATAGATAATTTTACTCTCTTGTCAGAGTTCCCCCCTTGGTTGTGAGCAGATTACAGTCACAGATGGGTTTTTTCCTCCAGTCAGTCCTTTGCTAATTGTGCATATTGATGTACTTCTGATGGATGATGCTTTTGTTGGGACTTCTCTTCCCCTTCACCCAATGAAAGTTCCCTTCATGAAACAGCCACGCTATGGAGTTTTCAGCTCTGCCTTTCAAGTCCTTCCTTCAGCATTGATCATTTTGATTGATCTGCTCTGAACCACGCTCAGGTTGCTGTTACCCTTCTGGTGATAAGGTGCCTGGAGCTAGATGCATTATTTAAGGTTGGAGCACGTCAGCCACGTGTGTGTGTGTGTGTGCAGTGTAAATATGGTGCCCTTACAAACATCTACACTCTTGCTCTTTTTCAGCTTTGTCCTGATACACCTTCTAAGCTTGGGTCAAGTGTTTGAGTCAGTGTCGTATCAAAATGACAAGTCCTAAAGCCCGATTTTGCTTTCCAAAGACAAGCCATGCCCAGTGCAGCAACGTGCCTTGTCCACTGGGTTTCTTGTAGATGGGAAACAAAAAGAGGAAGAGTAGCAGTTGGTCCTTTGTAACACTGTTAAATCCAAGGAATGTTCACCTGGGTGAGTTTGTCTCAGTATGGTCATTTGGGCTTTCAGTAAGTCGGCATGGAATGAATAATAGAGTTTGCTTGTCTGTTAGGAGCTGAATTCTGCACATAGCTGCGTGTGAACAGCTCTCCCGAAGTTGTAGGAGGAGATCTGTTTGTCAAAGGGTAAAGCAGACTGGAGAGGTGAGGCGAGTGGAACCCTGTGTGGTGCACATGAGCTTTCCCCAGGTCAGAGAAAAGGATGAGGCTTGTGGATCTGTTTCTGTGCTGAAAAATGGTACTCGCAGCTTTTTTTGGATGCTGGCAGTGAGGCTGAATGCTGTGGCTTCGTTTTACTTGCATGTGCTGGAAACGTGTCTGTTCTCTTTTGCTTGGTGTAAGTCTCAGATGTTAAAGATGGTAACGGAGGGAAGGGTGCTGGAGGTAAACAGATGCAATGAAATAACGCAGTTGTGAGTATCAAGGGTTGTGATTTGCCAGTCTCTTCCTGAGCAGTGTGGTCTCTCAGGATGAGATGGGTTGTTCCATTTAGAAGATGTTTGTTAGGACCTGGCTCTCAAGTCCAGAGCTGTTGCCATGTTAAGGGACTGCGACAGGATTTCTGAACTGGGACCTTAAACCTGATCCTCCTTTGGGATCGTCTTTCATGAGGTGGTGAGAGGAAGGAAGGGAGGAGCAGCACGCAGGGGTTGGTGTGTTTTGTTTTCTCCTTGAAAGGAACATGGTTGGTTTGAAATTTTTCACTTTCATCTGAAAATTCTTAATGTTGCTGCAAGTTACTGCCAATATAAGGTTTGTAGAGATGGAAGAGAGCCTTTTTTCTTTCGTGGAGTCCTCCTGCACTGTGCTGTCCTATAGATGTTGTAATTTTTGCTCCTGTTGTTGTACCTGTAACAAAAGAAGGAGGGAAAATTACTGAGACTATTCAGGTATGATTGTGAACAGAGGAATGAATGGAAAACTAGACATGTAAGCAGCATCTGAAAAGAAACCTTTTCCCTTAATTTGACTGACCATCAAGTGTCTGTTCTTCAAATTCCTGGTATTTTAGCCACAGTTTAACTACTTTATCCTAAGATCGAGTTGGGCATGACATGACACGCTGAATGCTGACTGGCATATATTATTACACATGTGACCTCGTGCTTTTGCAAGGATGCATCCATTCATCTAGCACATCTTTGCCATTTCTGCATTGTTATGAGCCTGTAAAAAGCTTCTTAATTGCCTGGGGAAACTGGAAGTTCTGGGCAAGCAAGTGGGGTCAATATCACATTGCTTCTCATTGTTAAATAGTACATACCAGTGCTTGTTTGAAGTGCAGAAGTCTCCATGTAGAGCGTATTATTGCAGGCTTGTCGTCTTTGACTTCTACTGGGGACCAGGAAAGCTGAGTCCTAATCAAAACAGAAGTAGCTAGTGGCATTTGGAGAGGGAAGCTGAGGAAGGAAGCAAACGGGGAGTAAATGTGTGTCTGCAGTGAGCACGTGTATCAGGGATCTTGTAGAACCTGGGTGAGTGTTGGAAATCCAGAGCTGAGCTTTGGCACTCGCCGGCTGTGCTGGAGCATACAGAGAAAATTGGCTTGAGGTGATGAGGACAGTGGGTTTGTGGTGTGGGGCAGAACAGCCTGGTTTGGGATTGCTCCTTCCTTATTTGTTTATTTTTGCTACTAATTAGGCCCAGTCCTACATTTCAAATCCTAGGCAGATGGTGAAACACTTCACTGAGGGCTTGATGGTTTAAGGTGATTGTCTGAAGAAGCTTGAAATTCAGTACTAGAGTTAACAGAGCCGCCACCATCTGTGGAAACACCCTCCAGATTTCATCTGTCTACATCAAAACCCTACGTTGCAGTGCATTTTGATGAATAGATGCATGTGGTATTGAAGTGCATGGAAAGTTCTGTTAAACCTGAATGCTGTTCAGTCAGATTTTGTTGAAGAGGTTGAAATGTTGACAAGCAAAAATCAGACAGAGGCCTGCAGTGGGGTTATTTTGTCTCGAGAGGTTTTCCTCTTTGGCAGAGTAGTAGGTATATACACTTTCCAGGGCATGCTATCCTCTCTTTCTCCAAGGCTGAGGAAGTTGTGCACAGGGGCTGGGATGCTGGAAGGAAGAGGATATTTTGTCTGAGGCACAAACATAAGATATCAAAGCAGATATATGAACCAAAGCTAAAAGGAAGTGAATTGGGGAAAAAATGTTATTGTTGCTCGTCCTGGTTTGCAACTACATTACTGAGGTAGTTAGTAAGTCTATCTGGAGCCATCCAGAGTTTTGATTTAGAGTCTTTACAAAGTATACTCTGGTGTAAATGTTGTTTAATCCATCTTCCTTATGTAACCTGGTAATTCCTGTCACTTTTCTCCACTAATTATCAACAGAAGCAAAATCAGGCCCATCAGTTTCTGCAAAAGTGTATAAAAGTGACCTTAAAGGTGTGATTTAAGAAAGTTCCTGTGAACCTATTAGTGTTTATAAATCCATCAAGGGTGGGTGTGAGGAGGCTGGAGCCAGGCTGTGCTCAGGGATGGCCAGTGATAGGACAAGGGGAAACAGGGACAAGCTGAAACAGAAGAGTTTCCAAAGAAACACAAGGAAGAATTTCTTCCCTGTTGAGGTGAGGGAGCCCTGGCAGGGGCTGCCCAGATGGGCTGTGGAGGCTCCTTCTCTGGAGACATTCCAACCCAGCTGGATGAGTTCCTGTGTGCCCTGCTCTAGGTGGTGCTGCTCTGGCAGGGGGGTTGCACTGGATGAGCTTTCCAGGTCCCTTCCAGCCCTTGAGATTCTGTGGTTCTGTGAACCTAGAAACAGAAGTTAAAGACCATTTATGATGTTTCTTAAACAAACACAGAGGAATACAGACATACCATATATACACTTTTCATTCCCTGTATTTAAGGGTGCTTTTCCCTCCCCTTTTGTTAAATCAGCTGCAAGTTATCGTAACTGGTAGAAAGGTTTTATGTGATACTTAGGGTTTTTTTAAGGGACAGTAACTCAGGACAGGTCTATGCTAGCTTTTGCTTGCTAGATACCACCAGTGAGAACTGCAAATCCTCGAATTGCTTTTACATCAGCAGAGTATCAGTGAACACCTCTGCATGCAAGGTGCAGAAGTGTCTCCTGAGACACTTCTCGAGAGCGCATTTAGTTGGAGAAATGGATGTGCAGGCTATTCCTCAGCTTATTTGGGGAGTTGTAAAAGGGGAGGTGAGCTCCTTGGGAGATGGCTAGAGGGAATGCCAGACCCTCCCTCCAGAGATGGCTCAGCTGCTCACAGAGCAGCTGTGGAAGCTGCCACAGTCCGCTGCACTAGGGAGAACGGGCACTGACTAAGATGCAAAGCTGTAAGATGCAGCAGGTCAGCAGCTGCTCTGCAAGCAGCTGAGCTGGCTCTGCCGTAGCAGCGTGGTGAACAGGTGGAGGCTGGAACTCCTGCAGTCACCCTTCTCGGTGGGAGTCCTACAGCCGTCTTACTCTCACATTTGGCAGCGCTGCTGCTGCCTCAGTAAGCTTCAGGGGCTTTTATAGCACTCTCCTTGTTGGGCTAGCCTAAGTGCTTGTGAAGCTGCGTGGCAGACCCAGCTGGGGAAATTTGGTATCTGATTTTTGCCACTGTTCACATCAGAGAAGCTCCATGATCCCCACAAGTCAGAGTGGTCAGTGTCTGTGCCATAGAAGGGTGGCCAGGGATGCAAACAGCTGCCAGGGTGAGGTGGAGGTGTAGGAGGAAAGTGAGCTGGAAGCTACTGTCACAGAAACATGAATGAAACTGCAGTCCCTTCTGTTGCAAAACAGCAGAATGTTGGTGTTGCCTTCAGCTGGGGATGGAGAGACAATGGAAATGTTAATAAATCAGTTAATAAACTGATTGCTAATAAGCTAAATATGAGCCAGCAATGTGCCCTCGTGGGCAAGAAGCCAATGGCAGCCTGGGAGGCATCAAGAAGAGTGTGGGCAGCAGGTCAAGGGAGGTTCTGCTCCCCCTCTGCTCTGCCCTGCTGAGGCCTCATCTGGAGTCCTGTGTCCAGTTCTGGGCTCCTCAGCTCCAGAGGGACAGGGAAGTGCTGGAGAGAGGCCAGCACAGGGCCACCAAGATGATCAGGGGACCGGAGCATCTTCCTTATGAGGAAAGGCTGCAGGACCTGGGGCTGTTTAGTCTGGAGAAGAGGAGACTGAGGGGAGATCTTATTAACATTTATAAATACCTGAAGGCTGGGTGTCAGGAGGTTGGGACATCCCTCTTTTCTATAGTAGCCAGCAACAGTACAAGGGGTGATGGGATGAAGCTGGAACACAAAAAGTTCCACTTAAACATAAGAACAAACTGTGTCAGTGTTTCCGTGAGGGAGCTCTGGCCCAGGCTGCCCAGGGAGGGTGTGGAGGCTCCTTCCTTGGAGGGCTTCAAGACCCACCTGGACACGTTTCTGTGTGACCTGATCTAGGTGACCCCGCTTCTGCAGGGGGGTTGGACTGGATGATCTCTAAAGGTCCCTTCCAGCCCTACCATTATATGATCTATGATCCGCTGAGGAGCTTATCAGGCATGAGCTGTATATAGATTTGGTATATATGTATATATATTGTCCTTAAATTGTGCTGGAATATCCATTTGGTGGTTTATGCTGCTTTGACTCTCTTCTAAACTAACAGCTGAATTGAAAATGCAAACATGTTACTGATGCAGACTAATCTTGCATCTCCACCTATTCCTAGTTTTAACTGTCTGAGGTCTTTAATCTGTGGAGAATGATGTATCTCTCAGCTCTGTGTCTGTTCTCTCTTTCCTGTGCATTGAAATGTCCCAACTCTGCCACCAACTATCCGCTCCCTTTCTTCAAGTTTCTCCTTCTCACTGTTAGCCTCGGGGGCTCAACTCTCTGGAAGCACAGAGGGTGATTAATCAGTCTAATCAGTGTTACCTTTAAAAACCCACACAACCTGACTGTAGTTTTGTGTAGTCTTGACTTCCTACTTCGTGTTAACACTTGTTTTGTAAGAATGATTCTTACCTCAAAAGTGTCTCACCTGTCTACATAAGAGACAGTTATGCACCTGGTTACTCTGAAGAATGTTCCCGTGTCCATAACAAAATCCCACGTGGTGTATGAGCTGCAGCAGCTTCACAGTGACTAGTGATGGCCACAAGAATGCAAGGAAAGGGTAAGGTTAAAGTGAATATTCACACGATGGGGCATAGCTGGGAGATGCAGCAGCAGTGTGAGCCTATAAAGAAAAAAGCTGTTTATGAATCTGTCCTTAAGATGCATTGAACAGAGCCGCCACCATCTGTGGAAACACCCTCCAGATTTCATCTGTCTACATCAAAATGGAGTGAGAGTTGGCCAGGACACATTTTTCTCTTTGCCACGGAGAGTTGTCGAGCAAAGAGAGAAAACATTTCACAGCTGTCCTGCACAAACTGCAAGTGTCTGGCAGTTGACACCCAAACCTAGCTCGTTTAACTCGGCGAGCCTTTTATGTGAGAGCTTGATTCGTCAGGTTTATGCTGGGATGCAGACTTGCTGCTGTATGTAATTTGTGAGGAACTGAGGCATCAGAATCAGTGGTGAGCTGCTGTGAACTTCAGCTTGCCCGAGGCTTTGCTGCTACGGTGTAATATCAGAAGAGTTACCAGTGTGTTTCACTTTCTCTGATGATAACAGTTTCCTTTTCTGTGGTTGAAAATGCAAATTCATAACTAAATCATGCTGACTTGGTAATTTTTGGAGGGTTCTGAACTAGCAGCTCACTAGGGATCTTTGACTTGCCCGTTCTGGTGGGCTTTGTTCTGAGTGCCTTCCTTCTGCTGCTCGTACTCACTGCATCCCTTATTCATTGGTAGAGCAGCACAGCCGTGTCCCAAATACAAGGAATACAAGCTGTGATCATTCTGATCATAAAGGAATGAGCTCTGACATGAACGTTTGCTCTCTTACCATACTGTTAGAAGCTCAGATCCTGGTGGCTGTCAGATGTGGGGGTTTCAGAACCTGGCATATTCTCTGCTCCTGACATCTACAGCCTTCACCACAGGACAGGAAAGTGGTGTTTCATTTTTGCTGAGACCGAAAATGGGTTCCTGCTACTTGTTTAGTGTTGAAGAGTGTTTTCAAGGCTGTAATTTGTAGTCTCACCCGCTCTAGTTCACACAGAGGAAGCTGTTACTCAGCCTGTGTGTGTTCTAGGAGCGCAGGCAGGGATAATTTGTCCTGTTGTTTATGAATGTAAATACTGTTTTAAGGCAATGGTAACCGAGAGTGTTTTTCCTATTCACAGAGCAAGCTTTACATGGAAGGATTTAGAAGCCTAAAAGAAGGAGAACCAGTGGAATTTACTTTTAAGAAATCTTCCAACGGCCTTGAATCAATACGGGTAACAGGCCCTGGAGGGAGCCCCTGCTTAGGAAGTGAAAGACGACCCAAAGGGAAGACAGTACAAAAAAGAAAACCAAAGGGAGATAGGTAATTATGTTACTTTGCTATTCCTCCTTCCCCCCACCACCCCTTTTCCCTTTTTTTTTTCTTTGCAAGTGTTTATTGAAAGTCTGTTTTGATCATGTATCCATTTGTGAAGACAAACCCTCCTGTGTACGGGCTCTTACGTGGAACTCGGGCGTTCGGTTAAACCCCTGAAGCTGTTGTCTACGGGACTACATAAATCATCCCCTCCACTGGTTTTACTACAGAAGCTTTTACTGAATTAGAGGCAGCCTGCAAAGGAACGTAAAACTGATTTGCAAATATTGCTGTTAGAAGAGTGGTCAGGCTGAAAACAGGTGAAGTAACGTCCTGCTTAGGTGGGAGCTGTGCGTGCTAGAGGCTCGTGTGTGCAGGGGGCTTTTAAACTGTGCATCCGTGGTTTTAGACAGAGGAAAGGGTAAGTGGTGCACTCAGGGTTGAGATGTGTGTAATTGATTAATTATGTTTTGATGCCTGATGGGCTGAGGAATGGTAATAATCTTTTACACCTTTCAGGTTAGTCCTGAGAGCTGGGCTTTGTGTACCAATGCAGCAGTCCGGCTTGCACCGCCTGCTCTCTGCCTCTCATGGCTTGAAGAAGTTCTGTGATCCTCTGAAATAGTTTTTTCTTATGTTTAAATGGAACTTTTTGTGTTCCAGCCTCATCCCATCACCCCTTGTCCTATTGCTAGCTACTGTAGAAAAAAGGGATGTCCCAACCTCCTGACACCCACCCTTTAGATATTTATAAATGTTAATGAGATCCCCCCTCAGTCTCCTCTTCTCCAGACTGAACAGCCTCAGGTCCCGCAGCCTTTCCTCATATGAAAGATGTTCTGTACCCTTGATCATCTTGGTGGCCCTGTGCTGGCCTCTCTCCAGCACTTCCCTGTCCCTCTGGAGCTGAGGAGCCCAGAACTGGACACAGGACTCCAGATGAGGCCTCAGTAGATATGGCAGAGTAGAGGAGGAGCAGAACCTCCCTTGACCTGCTGCCCACACTCTTCTTGATGCATCCCAGGCTGCCATTGGCTTCTTGCCCACGAGGGCACATTGCTGGTTCATGCTTAAGAGCCTCCTACAGCTCCAGCTGAGCCGATGTGGGTAAGGAGATGTGAATAAGGGGAGTGGAATGAGCTGGAAAGGAGAGCCCTGAACTGTTACCAGAATGAGAGAAGCTCATAGAAACCGTTCTTAACAGATGGATGGGACCAAGGCAGATGGGGAAAGTCCTGCCACCCAAGAGCTGGGAAGCAAGGCTGGGCTGGTGGTAACACGTAACTGCAACACAGCGGACACGTCCACTCCTGCACTTGGCCAGCCCCAGGGACCTACTTCAGACAGGTCCTGAACAGCACCAGGGCAAAACAGGGGACAGACCAAGGGAGAGTGCCCAGCTGAGCAGAGGAACAAAGCACAAGTTTGGGCACTCACAGCCTTTGGCACAGAACGGGGTCAGTAATGTCACTGTCAAAGGGCCGAACTTTCCAGCTGCTCTCCAAGACAGGTTGTGTTCCCAGCTCTGCTGTTTTCTAAAGAGGAAGCTGGCACAGAAGTACTGCAGAAGTTGCATGGCTTCTACAGTGATTTCCTCAAAGGAACTTACTCAGGGCTGGGATTTCAGAAGGTAAAGCATGAATACCTCCTCCTCCTCCTCCCTCCTGACTCATTTCACCTGGTTTGAGATGCTAAGAATTCTTCTACTTCTGGATTTCATTCCTGCTTTTCCCATTTTCCAAGCACAGGGCATTTTTGTGGCTGTTTGCTTTTTCCTTGCTTCACAGTGATTCGGGTGGATGTTTCATTCCTCCTTCCAGGGGCTTATGGACTGCAGAGACCGCTGTAGCTGTGTTCCCTTCCATGCAAACTGCCATGTGAAATGAGGTCCCTCTGGCCTACTAACCCCTTTCCAGCAGCACTGTGCATTTAAGGAGAGACTGTAAGAAATAGGGAGGTATAGCTCAGGCATTTCTTCAGTATCAACACTTGAGCCACAAAAGACAATTCAGGGATGTGTTAAGTATCTGAGCTGCAGGATGCAGCTTCCTCTCGGATCCTCAACCGACACTGGAGATGATTTGTGCAGAACTGATGCTGTGAGTAATCTGCACACTTAGACAATAGGCTAGAAAGGGGGAGAAATACAAGTCTGAGATGTGCTTTCTTGCATGATGTTATTGGCCACAATAAGCCACAAACCTAGTGGGAACTGCTTGTAATAGGAGCAGCAAAATGTTGCTAGATTTAAGGACAAAGGGGGAAAAAAGGCAAAAGCCAAGAAGCCTGAGAGCTTTGTGCTGCTCCAGTACTCGTGATATCTTTGCTGGAATACAGTCAGTTAGGGACACATATTTGCTCTGTTTTTCAGGCTGACAACTTTTTGGGAAGTTTATCAACAGCTCAGTTTTTTCCAAGAGTGGGACAAAACCAGAGGGCTCAAAAGAGGGGTTAAAAATAGGTAGCTCTTAAAAATAGCTGCTGCTAGATGCTGTGGATTGGAGGCTTGAAAGCTGGCTTGAAGGTGAATCTCTAGGGCAAGGGGTTAATCTTTCCTTTTCTTTGTGCAAACCCATCCAAGTCTAAGTTAGAAGCCTCTGAAAAGTGTTACTGCATGTATTCATTAGACAGCCCTTGTTAAAATCTGCATCATCCACCTGTGTTTAAGAGCTCAGCAGCCTCAGCCCTTCCTGCATACCAAACATACAGTGTGCTTGCAGGACTTGGTCCATCCAGCCTGATGAGAATAGAATCAGATCTCCAAGACCAAGCATTTATTCCACTAAAAGATGAAAGGAAGAGGGCATAAGGGAGGAAAGACAAAACAACTACCACTGAGTCATAGAGTGGTAGGGTTGGAAGGGACCTTTAGAGATCATCCAGTCCAGCCCCCCTGCAGAAGCAGGTTCACCTAGATCAGGTCACACAGGAACGTGTTCAGGTGGGTTTGGAAACCTCCAGAGAGGAGCCTCCACACTGTCCCTGGGCAGCCTGGGCCAGGGCTCCCTCATCTCAGCACTGAAACAGTTTTTCCTGTGTGTATAGCACCCAGTCTGTATGGACCATACAGTGTTTGGCATGATGTCATCTCCAGCCTAGGGTGGAGATAACCTTCAGTCTTCTGGAAGTGACAGGTGAAGAGCTGCGCTAGAATAGTGCCCCAGAGTGAGAGCACAAGTGGGGAAGCCTCGCCTGTCTGCAGCAGACTCTCTCCCCAGGTCCAGCACACAGCATTAGGAGTTACTTTCCTCAAGAGAGAATAGATTTGTCTTCCTGCCTGTTTCCATAGCTCCAACAGTCAGGAGCCAGACTGCAGGGCCCAGAGATCAGCACTTGAATGCTGGAGCAAGGGACTATCTTTCAGAAGACCCGGAGGAAATCCCATGCCAAAGCTTCAATGCAGAGAACACTGTTTAGTTTTCAAATCTACCAAATCCACCACATGGTCACTTGAAATAAAGACTCCTCCTTCCCATCAGAGGTGCCTTCCAAAGGAGCTCTTCACATGCTTTGGGTGAAGGCAGGTTTCTGTGCTGAAACAAGACCAAGCAACAGCCAAGCCTAATTTTCTTTGCTGCGAGCTTGTGTTAAGAACAGAGTAGAGCCTGAATAAAGTTGTCCTTGTTTTCTGTCTGCATGCCTGTACACATTTTTCACAGTGTTTATAATAAGGAATCCAAATTCAGTGCTAGAGTGAGTAGATGCCATTCTGAAAACGTGCAAGGAACAGATGAAGGGAGTAGGAAGGTGTCGTTTGTGCGCAGCCTCATGTAGAGTAAAACAGTCCCTGCGCAGCAGATGGGTTTCTTAAGCACATACACTGGGTTTGGAGTGCGGAATGTTTCCTTTAATCAGATGTCTCCTCAGGCCTCGTGTTTTTGGAGTATTTCACCCTCTGTCGTCGAGAGAGGAGCCTTCTCTCACTTACAATGAAGCACCGGCATATATATTGAGGCCCTTGCTGTGGTGAGGTGTGGTGTAGTGGTACACGAAGCGATGGCACGAAGCACGAAGGAACTGAGAACTTTGGTCAGTTTGACAGAGGTGATAAAAAACTTCAGTGGCATGTATGTTAAAAGCATTTCTGTCTCTGCAGGACTACCTGATCCGACTGGCATCTGCCACCTTAGTGAACGTTTCCCTTGCTGGTTAGTTTCTTGCCACTATGCTAATACACTGCTTTCAAGTGGGCAAGAATAAACAGAAAAGTACATACATTTTCAGGGCCCAGCTCAGTGAAGCCTGTGCTTTGAAAGGGGTAGGGAGAGGGCATTATTTCACAAGGTTTCTTAGATTGGTGCTGACCCTGACTGCAGGCTGTGCTGCTTTATGCTTACCTGACTCGCTCCAGCTCTCAGTGAACTGGAAACAAAACTACTTGCAGGATGAACTGTTAAAAAGATGCAGTCTGGGCTGTGTTTTACTACAAACAATACCCAGTGTAAATAACTAAACCCCAGACCTCTCTTATTTTAGGAAAACAGTTGCATGTCGTTACTTTCCCTTGATATGTTGCTCTCCAGCCTCACCTAACAAATATCCTCAAAGCACATGCTAAATATGTAACACCAAGGAAAGATTATAGTGGCGATGCCAGGGGGTGGAACAATTGTTACACGTCTTGGCCTGTTGAGAAAGACCCCAACAACTTGAAAGTGGGAGAAAACTGAATTACAACATAGCTGCTAAATCAGGTATTCCCACAGCGTTGCCTCTCTGATTTATCGCTGTTGATGCATGTGAAGCTCTTCAGAAGGAATAAAAGTTCTGGAGCCCTTTAACTTCAAATGAGTAAAGTCTGTACAGTAATATCATTCCAGCTGTTTCTTTTATTAGCTGCGGCTTCATGTTTCTGTCCTTGACACTTGAAGATCAAACCTACTGAAATATGAATCATTGGAAAATGTGAGTTTACTTCAGCGTCTCATTTTGTCAAGAAGCTCATTATGTAAGAGGAATGTGTCATGGAGGTAGTCATCCCCGTGGTGGGGGTGCAGGCATGCTACTGCTCTTCCCACCGTGCACACCCCCCTGAATACACCTACGGGCTGCTGTTGATGCAGGTAATAAGACATAGGCTATGTCTTGAAAGAAATCGTGGGTTTAAGAGCTTATTTGCCTCAGGAAAGGTAGGTTTATTTGGGGGGGGGGAGGGAAGCACCAGTTTAAGTCAGCCCTGCACAGCAGTGGCACAGCCTCCATCCAGACGTAGCAGGGCTGAGTGGGACTTTGCAGTCGTTTCCTCTGGTTCTGGGAAGCTGTTCAGAGAAGAGACGGTGAAGCTGAAATAGAAATGCTCCTGTGATGTCCCTGATCCCACTGGCAGAGTCACAGGAAGGACAACGGATAGAGAGAAGATTAGGATGGAGCAGGAATACAGAAAAACACAAACAGAGGGGAAATTAAGGAGAGGGAAGGGAGGGACTTGGGGAGGGGAGAACAGAGCACTGAAAATGGTGTCAATAGGAGAACCACCTGGTTTTCCCCAGGCTCCAAAGGATCACCTCAGAAGCTGTTAGTTAAGGCAGTCTTCAAGGAGGGAAGAAAAGCCTGAATCCCCCCAGGGCACAAACAGGGGTCGAAACACAGTTTCCTCTGCTTTGGCTGCAGGGCAAGAGCTAATGCAGGAGGAGCTCAAGAGGTGGGATGTCAGCTCCTGCCTGACAGCCCTGGGAAGGCTGGGGATCAGCCAGTGGATCTGGGGTGGTTGGTCTGAAATGGGGCTTTCTGCAGGAGTGAGCTTACTGTGTGTTCCTTGTTTACTGGGAGACACACGTGATACATCTGGAGTTTGTTTTGCAGAACAGCCACATGCTCCCAAATGTAACAGTTGCTCAGTTTGAGCTTTGCCCTAAACGTATCAGATCCTATAAAACACTACAGTGCTCTGTGGACTTTACTGTTTCAAACTGGGCACCTAGAATAAGGCTCCTCTGGAAGATTATTTTGACTTTTGGTTTATTTTCCTGCTGCTCTAGAGTCTTGTGCATTTCATTGGGGCCAGTGAAACCACACCATTTCATAGAGCCCGTGCAAAGTAATGAACGTGGGCCATGCATGACAAGATTGTAGTGAGAGCCTCAAAGTCAGTACTGCTGTGTTGTGCTCGGGGTTTAGCTGGGGGCTCGAGCACTGAATTGAGTAAGTTGAAGAAATATACAATAACTGTCTTCTATTCTGTGCAGCAAGAGATAAAATGCCATAGAGGAGAACTCATGTGTTGGTTCACAGGCTGTTACTACAGTGCAGACTATTTCCTTGTCTTTTGAGTGCTGAGTTTGTAAGTAATGAGTAGAAATTAGCCTGAAACCTCCTCCTACAAGCAGCTGGGCTTGGGGATTTGGACATGTTTGTCCTTTAAGCTGTGCTGGGACACTGTAAGATGAGGATGAAGAGACTGATTTCACAGGAGAAGTTGCACATACGTGTGCAAGAGAGAACAAAGGTGGTCACGGCCGAGCTGGAGAAACAGGGAGCCGAGGCCAGCGTCACTGATGGAGCAGAGGGACCTGGGTTTGCTCAGTAACAGACCAGGGGAACAGGTGAAGAGGAAGGAGTTGTGAAGGGTCACTATGAAATATGGGAGTGAGCCAAACAATTTCTTTCCTTTGATCTCCATTCATTTATAACCATGTTGGTGTTGAGTCTCCTGGCACTAGTGTTTTTACAATGAATAGCTGAAAGGACAAAACCAGGTCTAAATTGTGCTGGTCTTGTGCTGAATAGCTTTCTGTAGCCTAGAAGTTACTTGGAGTTTTTACTCTTTTAGCTGTTGGACATTTTAAATGCGAAGCATGCAATTTACTTCAGACAGCTCTGAAAACAATAGCAAACTACAGACTGCTCTTATTCCATTGTCTGCAGGGACGGTTACAACAGCCTTTGCATCAGCCAGAATGCTTTTATTTCTTTAGTGAGAAATGCCTTATCTTTTGACAGACAAGAAAAGCTGAGATGGTTCAGTGTTTCAGATTCAGTTCCAGATTTGCTGATGTTTAAAATTAGCACCTCTGCATTTTTGCTGTGCTGAACTGATGATGTGAAACAACACAATAGAGTGTTTCAGTCTGTGCATCCTGAGATGAGTTGTTCTGTAGTTACCCAGTGTTACTTCTTCCATTAACAGGAGGGAATCCTCCCTAGTTGGCAACAGGATTAGAAACTGTGTGTAGCTCAGATGTAAGCCTGGCTCTTTACCTTTTTAAAGGTTTCGTTTTCTTTATACCCCTTTTCCCAAGTTGTTTGTTGTGAAACGTTCCAGTGAGTGTATGAGAAACGTTTAATTTCCTGCTGATGGGGCGTATCTTTCCATGCAGTTGTGCTTTGACTTATTTTTGGGGAACCCTGGTTTGCTGCTCACATCGTAACATGCCTGCATCTCCTTTTAATAATCACTTCAAGTGTGCTGAGCACTTCAGTTTCCTAAGTCAAAAAAAGAGACTCCACAGAGCGTTCTAACTTGCTTTGTTAAACAGTTCAACGCGACTTTATGTTGTTAACTGTGGGGGTATTGTTACTCCACTTTTAGGATGTTTGTACTTACATACATTGTGCACATTTTACTTGGAGCTCAGAAGTTATTCTCTCTAACATTTTGTTCTTGTTGTTTCTCTGTATTTCTAACTCACTTTTACAATCTATACATTTCATTTATGCTTTAGAAAAGAAACATCTGGTAGGTTTTTTTAACGAGAGCTTAGTGTTCATTGATCAGACAAGCAGCAAGGAATCTGCTGTATGGCTGATGATGGCAGGAAAACGAGGTGGTAGTCTCACTAACAATCAGTAAAGTCTGTATAAACTGGTGCTGCCTCATTTTCCAGGTTAGCTGAGCTCAGACTTGCACGCTTACAGGAAAACAAAAATGGTGTTTAAAAATGCCTGACTTGGGAAAAATACTCTTTTGAGACATAGAGATTAGAAACATTTAAAACACTCACACGTCTGCGGTTAAAGATGCTCACTCTTCATCCTCTCATGTCTAGAGCTTTCCTGTTTTAGCTTTGAGGTTCGGTCATCGTGTCGATGCCACTGGTTTTAGTCAGTTTTGTGTCCTGCAGAAATCAATTCATATTGTTCAGATACAACCTTCTAAGAATATTTCTGAAAGTAACACATCAACAAGTTTCTATTTTACACAGCCTGTGGAGCTGGATTTTGGAATTTGCTTTTTTAGTCGTTCTTTTGTGGAAGAGAAATCTTTCAGGCATGAATTGATAGTCCAGATCTTTTCAGGTCTGTCTGTGCTAACCTATGACCTCTGTTCTTAGGAGGTCAACATCTGAGGGCAGGAGATTAAGGCAGTTAAAAGATTGGAATGGGAACTGGAATGGAAAAATTAGCCAGCACATTTTGGGTGGAAAACATCAAAGTCATCAAACAATTTGCTTATTTTAAACTCGGTTTAAGGGTAACAAGCTAATTGTTCTGTGTTTGTTGACGCAAGCAATTTATATTACTTGAGGACATTAACACAGACGAATTTTCTTGGTGTTGGAGGATCACGATGCCTGTTCAGCATAAATACACTCTGTGCTTTGTATACTAGATGCATTTGTGCAACCGTTTTCAGCGCAGTAATGTAGGATCTGATAGTACAGTCTGTATGCGCTTAATTCACTCTGTTTCTCCCACAACACTTTCTGTTGCTTTTTGTAACCCGAATCTTGCTTGTGATCTTCTGGGGACCCTTTGCTCTCACTGGAGAATACAGGTGCTCTCAGGACGTGAGGAGAAAAATCTCTTGACTGCGATGCTTAAAAACTTCTGCAAGCACTTCTTTTCGTTACAGCTGTAAGTGTGAATTCCTTCCCAATGCAAACTTGTCACCGAGGAATGTGCTTTCCTAGGTTATAAATTGATTTACAAGAAAACATGGCGCTGCCTGTTTGTTCTTGCCTTAGCTCAAAATTCGTTAGTATATGCTTTTAGAAGAATGAGGACTTAACCTTTCATCTGCACAACTGGTTTCAAAGACGGTGTTATCTCGGAAGAGACACCTTTCCACGTGTGAAAACTATACATGTGACAATTATTAAGGATCTGTGTAGGCAATCACTTTTTTGTCTTGCCTGTTTAAAGCACAAATAAAAGTGGTTTCAGTATCACATGCAGAAGCCAGACTAGTGTTTCAACATGCAAGCCCACCTAGCAGGAAAGAAAACAAACAGGGATATCTCACGGGTCAAACTCTGCCCAGCAGTGTATGGATTATGGTACTTCACCTATAGGCAGGGCAAATAGTTAAAGTACTATAAAATACAGCAAAACTCAAGCAGGACAACCATCTGCAGGCAGCAGATTGACCTGGGGGGTTGGACTAGATGGTCTCTAAAGGTCCCTTCCAACCCTACCGTTCTATGATCTGTCTCAGTCTGACCTCCACACATTATTATTGTTCCTTTGACATTGAGGGATATGAGGTTTAAGCTCCCTTGCAACATTACAACTTTCTCAGCTATTTCTTTAAATGCTAAAACCTTCTTCATGAGACTTTTAGCCCTTACTTGTACCTGAGGGGAAATCGGGCAAAATGATCCCCTTCATTTCTTCCTCCTTCATGGAAGGGAAAGAAGGGAAGGGAAAAGAGCTGTTGTGTGCTGCAGCAGCCCACGGACCATTCCCAGGGACGCAGACACCGCTTTGTTTCCTTCCTGCCCTTTGGCTGGTGTGGCTGGAGAAGGCCTGCTGGCCGGGAGGCCTGCCACGACGGCCATGACGGCTGCGGCCTGCATCTGCGGCGGCTCTGCCTCAACCCGCTGTGGCCCGTGGCCCCGGGACTGCCCCCGCTGTGGGGGAACGGGGAGTGTTCCGAGGGGCAGGGCTGGCCCTGAAGGCTGCTGTGTCTTGGAGAGCTGGTCCCCGCTTGAGTTGTGGCCATGAAGTGAGGCGGCTTCTGATCAGCCACTTTGTGATTCTCGCGTGTGGGCGCCCTCCGGGGTGAAAGAAATCGGTGGGGCCAGTTGACAGAAAGGCTTTGGCTTCCCCGCTTGTGGGAACAGTGAATCATTGTGGAGGAACACAGGGCTTGTTTATTAATGAAGGAAAAGAGTTAGGCAGCTACAACGATAGTGTGCCTGGCATGGCTTGAGATACCTCTCTTGTTTGCCTGAGCCCTTTCTCTGTGCCTTCCCTCTGCTCTATTTACACCGTAAACTCTTCAGTGCAGAATTAGGTTCCTTCTCAGTCCGTACAATACTCACAATCACTGCTGCTTGTAAGTGCAGTAGCGACTGTGATTCTCGGCTGTTGCAATTACTAGAGGGCAGTGATGCACACGTGCAGTTTTTAATCCGTAAGACCTGCTCCCCGGGATTTTTGTTGGATGTGTGTAGCCTCTTGTTTCGTGATGTTTGGTGATTCAAAATCCCTTCCACAAGGCTGTTTTTCTTAACTGTCTTTTTCCCACTCTTTAAAAGTAGCTTGTAAGATCTACAGGTAAAAAAACCACTCCAGTGGAGAGTAGGGTGCTGGAGGTTTTTCATCCCTTGGTCACTCTTGCACTAGTCCTAAATGCACAAAGAACTGCCTCCCCAAGTTTTGCATACAGTAGCTTGCAGGGCAGAGCCGACTGCTTGCTGAGTCTGTAGAAGGGCTAATTCAAAATTCAGAGCAGTTATAATACAAATTTTAAACACCTTAGAAATGACATTTGACTTTTTATGATGAAACCCTGTGTTTTTTGCTTGGTCGGTATGAGAAATAGGTAGAGAATATATCCTCACTTCCCTCACGTGTTCTTTTCACACCAAAAAATTGCTGCAAGGATAGACAGAACCTATAGGGTTACTGCAAATTATTATCTTGGTGCTTACGTGCTTGTGAAGGTTGAAATTTCTGGCGGTGCAGCTGCATCAGATTTCTGCCTGCAGCCCTTACTGCTCTCGGAATCAGTGTCTCCAAATGGGCTCTGCAGTTTTCCTTAGCTGAGTCACTCCCTCACCACAAACTGCCATAAAGGGATGATTTCTTCCGCTTTGCTTTCTAGGGTTTAGCCTGCACCGCCCCCCTTCTTTTCAGAACAAGAACTCCTCAGAAAATACCTCTTGTAGTAATGCAGTCGAGTTCAGAGGGTTTCAGAAATCTGGATTGTTGGTGGCCTTTTTTGTTGGAGGGACTCTTGGGGTTTGTGCTTCTCATCTGTTTCTAGTTGCTAATTTGAAAAAGAAGCCAGCAAAGCAGCATGTTGGTTTCCTTTGTAAGTGGTGATTGAAGTGGTTCCCAGCTGCCAGGTGAATGTGAATGTCTGTGAGACACTTCAGGTGATAAGTTACCCATAAAATCTTAAGTATATTGCAACATATCCAAGGTGTTTCATCTCATTTTTCTTAATGAACCACATTTCTTGCTTAATTCTTGCATAAAACACGGATGAGTCGAACTGGAAAGCTTTTGAATTTGGCAGAATAATAACAGTCTTTACACTGGTTAAGATGCATTTTGTAGAAGAGGGATTTTGATTATGAAGAGCTAAAAAAATGCATGAAATCTGTTGTATACATACATGTTTCTATGTGACCTACTCTAGGAGGTCCTGCTCTGGCAGGGGGTTGAACTGGATGAGCTTTCAAGGTCCCTTCCAGCCCCTGAGGTTCTGTGTTGTACACACATGTAGCATATGCAGAAATGTATACCCAGATTTATGAAAGTTTGCCTCAACTGTGTTGAAGAAAGTGGGTATCAAAAGGAAACTGACTTAGTGAGAGACCAATTCAGAATGAGGTGTGCACGTTGATTACCTCATTGGTGAAAAACAAAGGGATGGCAGCTGATTAGTGCTTCTTTCTTATGCTGGCAGTCATACTCCCTTTCTATTCCAGCCTTCCACCAGGCAAGCTCGGTACAGGTAGTCACATAACAAAGTGATGCTGTGCAATGTATTGAATCCTGGCTTTGTAACCCAATTCACTTCACTGCAGTCACTGGTAGCTAAGGCACTACATGAGTGGCTTCTTCTGAAAGATGCTGCATGTACTGTGTTAGTAGGACAGCTTCCTCTACCCAGGCTGACCCACCACATGTCTGTGTAGTCAGCCTGGCCACAGCACACGCTCCTTTCTCCTGGTTCTCTCTGCTGATGCATCCCCGAGTGCCTTGTTTAACCTGATTTCCCTTTTGCAGCATGAGATGCTAGGCCAGATGAAGCTGTACCTGTAGAGCTGTGCTAGCCTGCTCTCAGCAGGCCAGGGAAGAACAGAAGTCGTGATGTTGCGGCGTGCCCTTTTCACACGTGTGATCTTGCCCGTGTAACAGGGTCACGTGGGAGCTCTCACAGACCTGCAAGGTATTCTTGAATTACAGATGATGGCTGAGACTGTAAGTGGAAGAAGGGTACGAATTGAAGGTGGAGTTAGTACTGGAAATGAATTGTGAGGCTGTGTGCACACTAATGGCTGTGGTGGAAGCATCCGGCTGCTGCATTGGGAACAGAGTACCACCGTGTTCCCTTCTGTGGCAGCAGGTGGTGAGTTTGCTTAAGCTTGTGGATTTTCTTACACTGTCGAGGACTACAGTTTGTGTGAGGCATATAAATCCATTTTCACTTAGCTTGGAATTGTTTTCCTAAAGTAGACTCTCATTGAGTTAAAGCAAAAACCGTTCCACAGGGACAGGTTTACACGTAAAGGCTTGAAACACACCTGGTTCAAGTTTATTGGTATAAAAATCCTTCTTTCCTTGAGTAGCCAGCTGTGACCTCTGAAGCAGTTCATGCATATCACCATGTGAAAGCTAAATGGGACTATCAGGAGCAAAATCAGGATGGAAGTGAAGGTTAAGGTGTGAAGAACTAAAGATGGGGAGGAAACGTGGTAAAAGGGGTCACTGGATATGAACTGGGGAGTTGGTGGGACTTGCACTGGCTGAATTAGAGGTGTGTGGGCAGTGCTTACCTCTCCACTGCAGAGACAGGGCTGCTGCTTCTGACCTGATGCTTTCTGCAGACTGATGACTTCCAGTGCCTGTAGACAGGTCTTTGGCATACTTCTGCCCCAACCTCAAGGGGGATTCTCCTTCCCCCCTCCTCTGCCCTGGTGAGGCCTCATTTAAGAGTCCTGTGTCCAGTTCTGGGCTCCTCAGCTCAAGAGGGACGGGGAACTACTGGAGAGAGGCCAGCATAGGGCCACCAAATGGTCAGGGGACTGGAGCATCTTCCTTCTGAGGAAAGGCTGTGGAACCTGGGGCTGTTCATCTTGGAGGAGACTCAGGGGGGATCTCATTAATACAAGTATTTGAAAGGTGGATGTCAAGGGGACGGGTGACACTTTTTTCTGTTGTATCCAGTGACAGGACAAGGGGAAATAGACAAAAGCTGGAACACAAAAACTTAAGGAAAAACTTCTTTACTGTAAGGATGAGGGAGCCCTGGCCCAGGCTGCCCAGGGAGGGTGTGGAGGCTCCTTCTCTGAAGGTTTCTCAACCCGCCTGGACACGTTCCTGTGTGACCTGATCTAGATGGGACCCGCTTTGGCAGAGGATTGGACAGGATAATCTCTAAAGGTCCCTTCCAGCCCCTACCATTCTGTGACCAGCACAGGTCACAGCTGTGTGCTTTGCACCCGTGGCCCAGCATGTGTGGCTGGCCAGGACTGGGCCCGGCTGGGACACAGCTCTGGGTGCCCAGGGTGCGGTGCCTGTGTGAGCCGGGCTGCAGGCAGAGCTGTGCCAGGCTGTGCTTGCGCTGGAGCCCACTGGGGAATGGCTGGGCACCAAGTGCCAGGCTCCCCAGAGGTGTGCTGTGTCTGCTCTGCAGCCCTGGGGAGCGGCAGGGCCGGGTTCCCTGACTCTATAAGGACTGTTTGAGGAAGGAGACCAAGTGTGTGGCTGCAAGGTTCTGCTGCTGCCACCGAGTGGGATGTGGGTGAGCTGTCTCAGGTGTCTCCCAGGGTGGCCCCTCCTGGGAGAAGACAGGCTGCACTGTGATGGCTGTCAAAAAAGCAGGTGCTTGTAAAATTCCCCTCTGGTATTTCAGACAGACAGCACTCCTGACACTGCCAAATGCAGCCGCAGGCTCATGCTGCTGAGAGATGGTCAGTGTAGCCAGGAGAGGTCTCCTGAGGATACTGTAACAGATGCAGCCCCAAAGGCCCGTTTGGCAGAGCATGCCAGTTAATTCTGCCTGTGCTGCAGTCTCTTTCTACAAGAGGAAAAGAGCCTCTCTGGAAGAAGGCTGAAGTCTGCAGTCTGGTCAGGTCAGCATTCTCCTGCCAAATGCAATTGGATGTGTGTGTGTCCCCCAGCAGACTGAGAAGGTACAGAGATGGCCCTGGGCCAGCTCCAGGGGGAATTCCTTCAGATTTGGAGGGTAAACTTAACATTTCCTCCATCAATAATGGTATTTTCAAACGTGCAGTCAATGTGTACATTTAGGGTGTCCTTAATGTAGGCACTGAACATCCTGAGATGGTTTTTCCCGCTTTGTGTATGTTTGTCAGCCATATATGCTGAGATATCAAGAGCATAAACTCCCAGCTGATTCTGTATCTCGTGCTTGTGTCTGTTTATACATAGGCAGGTCTTTGGACTCTTCTTCACACCCCTGGGGACACACAGCTAGTGTTTAACTGCACCTAGCTGAAAGCAGCACGTCCATTAGAACATGGTTATATCTGGGGCCAGTATCTCCACTCTGCATGTCTCTTCTTTATGGCCTCCATACAGGTGAAGCCATCCAAGGGTGAATTGAAGCTGCCACAGGGTGAGGAGCAAAGCTGGCGCTGGCAGTCGCCTCAGTGTGAGGAGGCTGGTGCTGGTGATTGCCTCAGGATGAGGAGGCTGGTGCTGGTGATCGCCTCAGGATGAGGAGGCTGGTACTGGGATCGCCTCAGGATGAGGAGGCTGGTACTGGAATTGCCTCAGGATGAGGAGGCTGGCGCTGGTGATCGCCTCAGGATGAGGAGGCTGGCGCTGGGATCGCCTCAGGATGAGGAGGCTGGTACTGGGATCGCCTCAGGATGAGGAGGCTGGTGACCTCCTCAGTGTGAGGAGGCTGGCGATCGCCTCAGGATGAGGAGGCTGGCGCTGGAATTGCCTCAGGATGAGGAGGCTGGCGCTGGGATCGCCTCAGTGTGAGGAGGCTGCTGATCGCCTCAGTGTGAGGAGAGGCCGGCGCTGGTGATCGCCTCAGTGTGAGGAGAGGCCGGCGCTGGGAACCGCCTCAGTGTGAGGAGGCTGCTGATCGCCTCAGTGTGAGGAGAGGCCGGCGCTGGCGATCGCCTCAGTGTGAGGAGAGGCCAGCGCTGGGATCGCCTCGCCTGCTGCCGTGGCCCCGCGGCCGTGCGGCGCTGGGTGCCTCGCTGCGGCGGGATGGATGCCTGGCTGGCTGTCGCCCTCTGCCGGGGCGGCCCGTGCGGCTGTGAGGGGAGCTGGGATGGCGGCCCCGGGTACGGGCTCCCGGCCGCACGCACCGGGTGGGCTTTTGGCGCCGGGGCGGCAAGGGAGCACCTGCCGAGGGACTGTTAAAGAGATTCTCAAATGTAGCTCGGCCTTCATCAAGAAGGACGCAGGAGCCGCTGCTGTTTCACCAGCAGACACCGTGCCTGCTGGTTCTGAGCCTTCCTGACACAGAAAACCTGAGCTGTCAGCTCCCAGCTCCAGAGGGACAGGGAAGTGCTGGAGAGAGGCCGGCACAGGGCCACCAAGATGATCAGGGGACTGGAGCATCTTTCATACGAGGAAAGGCTGCGGGACCTGGGGCTGTTTAGTCTGGAGAAGAGGAGACTGAGGGGAGATCTCATTAATATTGACAAATATCTCAATGTCAGGAGGTTGGGGCAGCACTTTTTTCTGTTGTATCCACTGACAGGACAAGGGATGATGGGATGAAGCTGGAACACAAACAGTTCCATTGAAACATAAGCAAAAACTGTGTCAGTGCTGAGGTGAGGGAGCCCTGGCCCAGGCTGCCCAGGGAGGGTGTGGAGGCTCCTTCTCTGGAGGTTCCCAAACCCACCTGGACACATTCCTGTGTGACCTGATCTAGGTGGGACCTGCTTTGTCAGGGGGTTGGACTGGATGGTCTCTAAAGGTCCCTTCCAGCACCTACCATGCTGTGATTCTGTGGTGCTGTATTTTATAACCAGTTGCCTGTCTGTCTTTGTTTTCAGTGAGATCCATGCAGAAGAGCACTTCGATCCGCAGGGAAAGTTTTCATCTCACGAGTTTGGAGCAGAGGGCCCGTGGGGCAACATGGCCGAAGGTTAATTTTCTTTTTTTCTATTGTTTTACTATGATTTTCACTCTCTCATTCGTTCTCTCTAACCACCCCCCCTTTCCCCCCCTCCCCCTTTAACCCAACTATGCATTACCCTTTTTTAGCAGCTCGCGCAAGGGGGCTTTCTCCTAACCCATTGTTACCCAGCTAAGAAACTGTTCCGTACAGCCCACACCGATTCACAACTTGAAAAGCTTTCAGGGGGCTATTGTTTGAATTGTTCCTGTTTGATTAAGCACAGTTGCCGTGGTGGGATGAGAGAAAACGGCCGTACACCTGTCCCAACTTTAATCGAAAGTTTATTCCAAGGAGAGATGGAGACACGGTGCAAAATAGTGGTTTCGGCGCCGCATGTGCAGTAACTAGTTGTGCAATCTACCCAATTTGGCTTATTCTCTCTCCTGCACCCCTTCCCTGACCGGCCTCTCCCCCCTCCCTCGGGTCCTGCGCCTTGCGAGGAGAGACTAATTGGGCTGAGAGTTTTCTGTTGAGAAATGGGATCGGTCTTAAACCAGCAATATTCAAGTAAAGTATCGCGTTCCGGGCTGTAATGTGGCTGAAAGATGGAGTTAAATGGAAAAATGCACGTATGTACAGCAACGTGGGCTGCCCAGGCACAGAGGGCGGGGGAGAGGCTCCGTGCCGCGGTGCTTCCTCCCTCTAACCTCCGGGCATTTTCATTGCCCTTTTTTATTCACGCATTTTGGGGAGAAGTTGCTTGTTTTAGGGCTTAACGGAAAAAAAATATCTTTCGTCCGTTTGCGTTTGCATTCTTGTTCTGTTCGATTTTTTTTGTTGTCGTTTCCCCCTCGTTCCTTCTGTAGTGACCCCTTCATACAGCGCCAATTCTGTTACCAGAATTTAACTCTATCCTTTGCATCTTGTCCCCCACCTTCCTTCTTTTTCCACCCCCCCTCTCCCCGCACCACTCCCAACCCCCCATCCCGCCCCCCCACGCCTTTCCCTCTTCCTCAGCAGGGGCGAGTAAAGGTGGAGACGAGCCCGGGAAGTTGCCGGAGCAGGAGGAAGAGGAGGAATCCCAGGTTTTGCACGGAACCGGCCATTGCAAATGGTTTAATGGGAGAATGGGATTCGGGTATATCTCCATGAGCAACCGAGAGGGAAGCCCCTTGGAGTCTCCAGTTGATGTCTTTGTACACCAAGTAAGACTCATTTTTTTTCCCCTGCCTTCCATCTCAGGCAGCCACATTTGGCTGAGCTCAGTGGGGCTCCGGTTTCACGCGAAGAGAAGTAAGCTTGGGTTTTTTTTTCCTAGGTCTTTAGGTACATCTGTAATTAAAAGCATTGCCTCGGATAGTGGTTTTGTTGGCGGTGTACGATCTGAGTAAATAAGGTCTTTAGATTGCGCTTAGTCTCTGTGGCTGGAGGTTTGAGCGAAGGACTGGTGGTGTTTCTTCACACGGTCCTGCTTGGTTAGGAATTGCTCCCGTGCTTTTTGTTTGTTTTCAAATGCCACGCTTTTGTTTTTAACAAGGTTTATCTTTTGTCACCAGACTGATTGTGAGCTGATGTGCCTTTCTTTTGGAAAAGGGGAGGGGAAAAAAAAGGTTTTCAATTAAACTGGATTAAGCTTGGAAAAGGATAAATAAATGTCGGGTTTCATCCAGATAACGTTTGAATACGACTCCAAACGTTTTTCTTGCTTTTTAAAAGCTCATCTGAGATTAGTTAGTGAAATGAAGACATAATTACAGAGTTATTCTGCAGTAATTGGGACCTGGGAGCATCCCTGTGGTGATACTCTGAAGCGTGTGTGTGGTTTGCTTGGTTGGTTTTAAAATACTCCTTCCTAGACAAAAAAAACAAACCCCAAACCTGGTAAAGGTGAAGGAACTGGGACCAATTCTGTCGTGCTGCTGGGGAGAGGAGGGCCGTGTGGCCCTCGGGTTTAGCTTTAAGCAGAGCAGCCTGGACGTGGGAGCTGGCATGAACGCCTTCACGCACGGGAGCCCCAGATGCCAGACACGGACAAAATGACAAAGCTGAGGGAGCTATTCCCAAGCTCTGTGGTGTGGTTTGTGAAGCAGGAGCCCTTCTGTTAGTCTACAGTTGCAACGACGTCTTCTCTGGGATCAGAAGAGCGCTATCAGCTAGAGAGACCATTTTGGGTCTGGCTAGGGCCATGTTAGGAAGGCAGAAAGGCATCTTAACTTTTTACGTGGTTGGCCATTTTCTGTGACGTTGGCAGTGACGGGGCAGGGGGGTGTTCCACGATTATGCAGTGATTCCCTTTCACTGTTCCCTGTGATGGCTTGGCCATATCTGTGGTAATTCTCATCAGGCTTCTTTAAACAATACACCTTTCATTAGGTTAATTAGAAGGTGACCGAAACATGGGAGGAATGCTGCTGCTGTTGCCGTTGCTCCTTGCTGGGGTGCATTTCTGATCCTACTGTCTTACCCTGGCCCTCAGGGCCTGAATATCAGTCTTACCTGCTTGCATTTGGAATTATCCACAAAGCCTAGAATCCGACAGAGAATGTACCAAATTCTTACACTCACTGCTTTGTACTGGCACGGGAGGTGCTCTCTCCCCCTCCCCCATGCCCCTTGCTGCTGAATGAATGCAGTGCTTATCAAAGGAGGAGCACCCTTCCTCCTGGTTTCCCCTCTTTTCTTCCCTCCTTTCTACCTTTTCAGTTGGTGAAACTGCTCTTTACAGCTCTGTGAATTTACTTCAAGGATAAAATGCCTTTTTTCCCATCCGATTTTCTGTCATTCTGTGTCATTCTTTTTGCTTCCCAAATAATAGAAACTTATGAAGAATGGCAGCGTTGTTAATTAAAAAAACAAATGCATTTAGGAACAAAGATATCCTTAGAGCTGTGGAAATAAAATCCAAGTGCATCCAACTGCACAACAGTGCAATGCATTTAAATGTGAATAAGGTGTGCTGTTCCAAACATGGAAAGCAGTAATGGAGAATAATCAACAAGCATGTGGGAAGCATGAAGTTGTGAGCCCTAAAGGAGGGAACAAGAAGGAAATGTGAGACATCTTTGTTTATGCTTTAATCATCTACAGTTTATCAGTGTCTTTGGGTTTCTAAGACCTATCACAGTGTGAAATGCAGTGAAAAAGAGTGTGTGTCATCGCATGGGAACCCTGTGCCTGGGTCATTTGGAGTATTACTGAGAGATGTGTCTTTCTGAGTGAAGATATTGCTTATATATGTATATATACGTGTGTGTGTGTGTGTATGCAATGCATGGCTCTTATGACAAAACACATTTGTCACCTTTTCCTTTCTGATGAAATCTAGGATATACATAAAGTAATGTGAAGCTTCTATCAGTCAAAAGCAGTTTGTCTCCGTTTCACGTGCAGCAGCAGCATCTGTTTTGTTTCAGAGTACATTTCAGGTCATTTCTATTGCTGTACACAGTGCTTCCATGTTAGCTGGCTAACTGACCCGTGGTAACAGTAGTAGCCAGCGCACAACAATGCCTTTAAATGAGTGATGTTGCTCAGCAGTGCTGCTTGTACAACAGAGCCCGTTGCCTGAAAGGTGGTTGAGCCCCTCTTCCTGTTAGTTTCATTAATCTGAGAAATTTAGTCACCAGAAAAGGCCTTTTCAAGGCAAAGGTGTTATCTTATGAATGTGTTGGAACAACATATTGCTGTTCAAAAATGCCTTGAACACGCTTCATCGTGGGTTTGTGTGTGCATAGTGTTGCATGAGTTCAGGCCTTCTGCAATCTGTGTAGCTACCAGTATCGTTTTGTACAGTCCAGGCAGAAGAAAGAAGCTTCTCTCTTACACAGTCCAGCTCCTGTCAATGCAAGCTTGAACCCTGCAACAACATCTTTCCTTCCTTTACCTTTTCATGGTGAGGTTGTGCTCAGTTGATGAGATCTGGCTGTGGGTAAAAAACTTACTGGATGTGGAGTCAAAATTCCTGTAATAGTTGAGGAAATTAACTGTTGAGTCTCATTACACCTAGAGTTCTGAGCTTGCAATAGATAATTTTACTCTCTTGTCAGAGTTCCCCCCTTGGTTGTGAGCAGATTACAGTCACAGATGGGTTTTTTCCTCCAGTCAGTCCTTTGCTAATTGTGCATATTGATGTACTTCTGATGGATGATGCTTTTGTTGGGACTTCTCTTCCCCTTCACCCAATGAAAGTTCCCTTCATGAAACAGCCACGCTATGGAGTTTTCAGCTCTGCCTTTCAAGTCCTTCCTTCAGCATTGATCATTTTGATTGATCTGCTCTGAACCACGCTCAGGTTGCTGTTACCCTTCTGGTGATAAGGTGCCTGGAGCTAGATGCATTATTTAAGGTCGGAGCACGTCAGCCACGTGTGTGTGTGTGTGTGCAGTGTAAATATGGTGCCCTTACAAACATCTACACTCTTGCTCTTTTTCAGCTTTGTCCTGATACACCTTCTAAGCTTGGGTCAAGTGTTTGAGTCAGTGTCGTATCAAAATGACAAGTCCTAAAGCCCGATTTTGCTTTCCAAAGACAAGCCATGCCCAGTGCAGCAACGTGCCTTGTCCACTGGGTTTCTTGTAGATGGGAAACAAAAAGAGGAAGAGTAGCAGTTGGTCCTTTGTAACACTGTTAAATCCAAGGAATGTTCACCTGGGTGAGTTTGTCTCAGTATGGTCATTTGGGCTTTCAGTAAGTCGGCATGGAATGAATAATAGAGTTTGCTTGTCTGTTAGGAGCTGAATTCTGCACATAGCTGCGTGTGAACAGCTCTCCCGAAGTTGTAGGAGGAGATCTGTTTGTCAAAGGGTAAAGCAGACTGGAGAGGTGAGGCGAGTGGAACCCTGTGTGGTGCACATGAGCTTTCCCCAGGTCAGAGAAAAGGATGAGGCTTGTGGATCTGTTTCTGTGCTGAAAAATGGTACTCGCAGCTTTTTTTGGATGCTGGCAGTGAGGCTGAATGCTGTGGCTTCTTTTTACTTGCATGTGCTGGAAACGTGTCTGTTCTCTTTTGCTTGGTGTAAGTCTCAGATGTTAAAGATGGTAACGGAGGGAAGGGTGCTGGAGGTAAACAGATGCAATGAAATAACGCAGTTGTGAGTATCAAGGGTTGTGATTTGCCAGTCTCTTCCTGAGCAGAGAAAGAAGGGGCAGAAATGAGAGATGCAGAAAATAAGTGATCTAAGCAAAATGCCACTGAATAGCTTCTTTCCTCCTCTAAAGGACTGGATGACTGTGACAGCAGTTGTTCACAGCCCTGACTGGAAATAGCAAGACTGTTGTGAGGAGGCACTTATGGGCAGCCTGTTGTCTGCTCCCCACACGTTAGTGATAGCAGTGTACTCTCATCAGGAGCTGTAATAAGCCTGAACTCCAAACTTCCATTCTTTCCTAGCGCTTGGTGGGAGTTGTGAGCGCTCTTACAAGGTGCCTTTCTTTGGGGCCACCTTGTCCACTCAGTTTCTATTTGTTGTGGTTTGATTTCTGTTTTCTCTTAGCAAACGCTTTCCAAGAACTTGGGATGGTGGGGTTTTTTTTCCCCACTTAGGTTGTGTTACTGGTGATACTCTCACAAAACAGCGTTGAACCAAGGTGTTGCTCACACCAGAGGTGCCTGAGGCTTTACCTTACGGGCTTCAAATAGCGAGAAGTAATGGGATACTGGAAGTGGCCCTGTCAAGTGAAAAAGGGAAAAAGCTCAAGCCTGAAATCACTGTATTGACTGCTGGTAAAAATAACAGCAAAGCCTCTGACAGCTGAAAGAGAGCGAAAGGAGGAAAAGCACGTTGCCTTCAGGTTTTTCCCTTTGTTCATTGGCGCCGTGCCCACACACCCCATTCAGGGCTCTAGAAATGGTTCACTGACTTGAAACTCTGGCTGCTTTTAATTGTCTGGGGTTTATTTGTTTAAGTAATGTGAGGAAAATACCGAGCTAGGTCTCTCAACATTGAATTGTCAACTCTGCAGACATTTTTTGTCGCGGCGCTGCAGACAAGTTAAGGAGGATTCGGGTTTTACATTTGTTTTGCTGGATTCCAAATGCTGCTTTTCCACTGTGGCTTTGAATTGTTGTTGCAACCTCAGAGAATCTATTGAGCTGGCTAACAGCATTTACACAAGAAGTCAGCACCAAATCCGTCTGTAACGCTGGAAAGCTGTTGGTGTGTATTCAAGGAGGGTGCTGTGCGAGTCATTTGGAATGGGGTATTTGCAGCATTTTGTGGTGTTAGAAGTGCTGGGGGAAAAAACATACAAAAAAAGTACCCTGGCATAACAGAATTTGTGAAAGCAAAACTGTTCCATTCCTTTGGCTTTTAAAAATACTAAAAATCACCCGTGTAAAGATAATGTTTTGTTTGTAAACAAAGCTCCTGTTGTCAGAGGTAAAATGGGAAGAAGAAAAACATTTTTGAGCACTAATAATGCCCTGTACAACTCCCTGCACCAGCACAGGCTGGGGGTGACCTGCTGGAGAGCAGCTCTGCAGAGAGAGACCTGGGAGCCCGGATTGATAATAAACTGACCATGAGCCAGCAACGTGCCCTCGTGGGCAAGAAGCCAATGGCAGCCTGGGATGCATCAAGAAGAGTGTGGGCAGCAGGTCGAGGGAGGTTCTTATCCCCCTCTGCTCTGCCCTGCTGAGGCCTCATCTGGAGTCCTGTGTCCAGTTCTGGGCTCCTCAGCTCCAGAGGGACAGGGAAGTGCTGGAGAGAGGCCAGCACAGGGCCACCAAGATGATCAGGGGACTGGAGCATCTTTCATATGAGGAGAGGCTGCAGGACCTGGGGCTGTTTAGTCTGGAGAAGAGGAGACTGAGGGGGGATCTCATTAACATTTATAAATATCTACAGGGTAGGTGTCAGGAGGTTGGGACATCCCTTTTTTCTATAGTATCTAGCAACAGGACAAGGGGTGATGGGATGAAGCTGGAACACAAAAAGTTCCACTTAAACATAAGAACAAACTGTGTCAGTGTTTCCGTGAGGGAGCCCTGGCCCAGGCTGCCCAGGGAGGGTGTGGAGGCTCCTTCCTTGGAGGGCTTCAAGACCCACCTGGACACGTTCTTGTGTGACCTGATCTAGGTGACCCTGCTTCTGCAGGGGGGTTGGACTGGATGATGTCTAAAGGTCCCTTCCAACCTCTACCATTCTGTGATTCTATGGTTGAGATTGCATTTTAAACACTTTCCTTTGAAGCAAAGTAGAGGACATCATGTTTTGTGCCTGTCAAGTGTCAGCCTTTTGTTTTATAAGAGTGAAACTCAGAGAGACTGGAAAGTCTTGCTGAGGCTTAACTGTGTCTTTATTAAGGTGTAATTACGCAAAAAGACAAAAGCACATATGCCATGACTGGTGTTACTGAGAAAGAAAGGTTTGTCTGCTTGAGGTTCCCCTTGTGATTAGCACCCATCTGACTTGTCACCATTGTGGAACATTTAATGTACCTTTGAGTTTGGGACAAAGTACTTGTTCAGTAATTTCGTTTTAACAAGGTTTTCTCTGCTGAAGGACTGAAGAGGTATGGGTGGACCTAGAGATGGACCCACAGGACAGGCAGGATCTGCATTTTCAGTGGAGGAGTGGGGATGTGTTCTTTGGGCGTATTCCCAGCTGGGATGACAAAGATCCTCTTATTGCCACACAGACATTGCAAAGTGGAGGGCTTGCTTGAAGTAATCCTGCTTGCCTGGGTACTTGGTCTCATTGCTCTGTGTAGAATTACCATCCTTCAGTTGTATTAGGGACAAATTTTGCACATTTCCTTTTTCATACGTGATATTTTCACGTAGAAAACCAGCCAGGCTCATGATTGATGGAATAGACACCACACACTTCTGCTTTCACGGTTGTGTCCTCCCACGGACTCTCCCTTGCCTTTTAAATACCACTCAAAGAGAAGTCAGCTGTTTGTCTCATGCTTCACACTGTTGTGTTTGTTAGAAGAGCCACGTCCTAACCAGTGGACAAAACAGCCCTGGTCCTAACCAACAGAGCTGTGTTCTTGCTTGCTTTTTGGCTCAGTCAGAGCAGCATTGGTGGTGGTTGATGTGTTATGAATAGTGGCTGCTGGAGCAGTGAGAAGTCACCTGGTCTGGTACTCGGGGCTTTTGGAAGCAAAGGTGAACATGGTTTCATTAGAATGAATATTCCTGGTGGTTTTATCATTTTGAAGTCAGTCTTTGTGCTGTGGGAAGTGGACTTGGCAGTGTTGTCCATCTTCAGAAAGCCACGGGGGAGTTAAATGGCAGAGGTCCCCGGAGGTAACTCTGCTGTGGAAGTGGGGTCTGGAATCCTGCTTTCCCATTCCAGTTGAGAAACCTGACTCACAGAAAGTCTGGGTTGGAAGGGGCTTTTTGAGATTGCCTGCTCCAGCCTTTTACTGAAAGCAAGGAAGGGTCTTTAGGTTATTCAGTGCCCTGCCAAGCTGAATCTGAGCTATTTCCAGCAAAGGGAGCCACGCTCCTTCTCTGGGTTTAATTCCTCTCATAGTGAGCAACGTCTCCTCGTGTCTGGATAGAGTTTCCCCTGAATCAGCTCAAGCCTGTTGCCTCCTGGCCTGTTCTCTGTGCATCCTTGCGAAGAGACCAGCTCCCTCTTTGTGTGTGAGCTGTGAATGCTGTAGCTGTCAGTTCTTGTGCTCCACTGAAACAACGTGAAACACTCACAACATGATTGCAGGGTGCGCATGTCAGGGATTGCCCTCTGGTTTGGATACAATCCCCGGTCGCATTTGTTGGGTGGTAGATGTTACTTAGAGCCAGGAGTGGGATGGCACATCCAGATAAGATTCCCTTGTTGAATGCTGGAAAATGGAGTGAGAGTTGGCCAGGACACATTTTTCTCTTTGCCACGGAGAGTTGTCGAGCAAAGAGAGAAAACATTTCACAGCTGTCCTGCACAAACTGCAAGTGTCTGGCAGTTGACACCCAAACCTAGCTCGTTTAACTCGGCGAGCCTTTTATGTGAGAGCTTGATTCGTCAGGTTTATGCTGGGATGCAGACTTGCTGCTGTATGTAATTTGTGAGGAACTGAGGCATCAGAATCAGTGGTGAGCTGCTGTGAACCTCAGCTTGCCCGAGGCTTTGCTGCTACGGTGTAATATCAGAAGAGTTACCAGTGTGTTTCACTTTCTCTGATGATAACAGTTTCCTTTTCTGTGGTTGAAAATGCAAATTCATAACTAAATCATGCTGACTTGGTAATTTTTGGAGGGTTCTGAACTAGCAGCTCACTAGGGATCTTTGACTTGCCCGTTCTGGTGGGCTTTGTTCTGAGTGCCTTCCTTCTGCTGCTCGTACTCACTGCATCCCTTATTCATTGGTAGAGCAGCACAGCCGTGTCCCAAATACAAGGAATACAAGCTGTGATCATTCTGATCATAAAGGAATGAGCTCTGACATGAACGTTTGCTCTCTTACCATACTGTTAGAAGCTCAGATCCTGGTGGCTGTCAGATGTGGGGGTTTCAGAACCTGGCATATTCTCTGCTCCTGACATCTACAGCCTTCACCACAGGACAGGAAAGTGGTGTTTCATTTTTGCTGAGACCGAAAATGGGTTCCTGCTACTTGTTTAGTGTTGAAGAGTGTTTTCAAGGCTGTAATTTGTAGTCTCACCCGCTCTAGTTCACACAGAGGAAGCTGTTACTCAGCCTGTGTGTGTTCTAGGAGCGCAGGCAGGGATAATTTGTCCTGTTGTTTATGAATGTAAATACTGTTTTAAGGCAATGGTAACCGAGAGTGTTTTTCCTATTCACAGAGCAAGCTTTACATGGAAGGATTTAGAAGCCTAAAAGAAGGAGAACCAGTGGAATTTACTTTTAAGAAATCTTCCAACGGCCTTGAATCAATACGGGTAACAGGCCCTGGAGGGAGCCCCTGCTTAGGAAGTGAAAGACGACCCAAAGGGAAGACAGTACAAAAAAGAAAACCAAAGGGAGATAGGTAATTATGTTACTTTGCTATTCCTCCTTCCCCCCACCACCCCTTTTCCCTTTTTTTTTTCTTTGCAAGTGTTTATTGAAAGTCTGTTTTGATCATGTATCCATTTGTGAAGACAAACCCTCCTGTGTACGGGCTCTTACGTGGAACTCGGGCGTTCGGTTAAACCCCTGAAGCTGTTGTCTACGGGACTACATAAATCATCCCCTCCACTGGTTTTACTACAGAAGCTTTTATTGAATTAGAGGCAGCCTGCAAAGGAACGTAAAACTGATTTGCAAATATTGCTGTTAGAAGAGTGGTCAGGCTGAAAACAGGTGAAGTAACGTCCTGCTTAGGTGGGAGCTGTGCGTGCTAGAGGCTCGTGTGTGCAGGGGGCTTTTAAACTGTGCATCCGTGGTTTTAGACAGAGGAAAGGGTAAGTGGTGCACTCAGGGTTGAGATGTGTGTAATTGATTAATTATGTTTTGATGCCTGATGGGCTGAGGAATGGTAATAATCTTTTACACCTTTCAGGTTAGTCCTGAGAGCTGGGCTTTGTGTACCAATGCAGCAGTCCGGCTTGCACCGCCTGCTCTCTGCCTCTCATGGCTTGAAGAAGTTCTGTGATCCTCTGAAATAGTTTTTTCTTATGTTTAAATGGAACTTTTTGTGTTCCAGCCTCATCCCATCACCCCTTGTCCTATTGCTAGCTACTGTAGAAAAAAGGGATGTCCCAACCTCCTGACACCCACCCTTTAGATATTTATAAATGTTAATGAGATCCCCCCTCAGTCTCCTCTTCTCCAGACTGAACAGCCTCAGGTCCCGCAGCCTTTCCTCATATGAAAGATGTTCTGTACCCTTGATCATCTTGGTGGCCCTGTGCTGGCCTCTCTCCAGCACTTCCCTGTCCCTCTGGAGCTGAGGAGCCCAGAACTGGACACAGGACTCCAGATGAGGCCTCAGTAGATATGGCAGAGTAGAGGAGGAGCAGAACCTCCCTTGACCTGCTGCCCACACTCTTCTTGATGCATCCCAGGCTGCCATTGGCTTCTTGCCCACGAGGGCACATTGCTGGTTCATGCTTAAGAGCCTCCTACAGCTCCAGCTGAGCCGATGTGGGTAAGGAGATGTGAATAAGGGGAGTGGAATGAGCTGGAAAGGAGAGCCCTGAACTGTTACCAGAATGAGAGAAGCTCATAGAAACCGTTCTTAACAGATGGATGGGACCAAGGCAGATGGGGAAAGTCCTGCCACCCAAGAGCTGGGAAGCAAGGCTGGGCTGGTGGTAACACGTAACTGCAACACAGCGGACACGTCCACTCCTGCACTTGGCCAGCCCCAGGGACCTACTTCAGACAGGTCCTGAACAGCACCAGGGCAAAACAGGGGACAGACCAAGGGAGAGTGCCCAGCTGAGCAGAGGAACAAAGCACAAGTTTGGGCACTCACAGCCTTTGGCACAGAACGGGGTCAGTAATGTCACTGTCAAAGGGCCGAACTTTCCAGCTGCTCTCCAAGACAGGTTGTGTTCCCAGCTCTGCTGTTTTCTAAAGAGGAAGCTGGCACAGAAGTACTGCAGAAGTTGCATGGCTTCTACAGTGATTTCCTCAAAGGAACTTACTCAGGGCTGGGATTTCAGAAGGTAAAGCATGAATACCTCCTCCTCCTCCTCCCTCCTGACTCATTTCACCTGGTTTGAGATGCTAAGAATTCTTCTACTTCTGGATTTCATTCCTGCTTTTCCCATTTTCCAAGCACAGGGCATTTTTGTGGCTGTTTGCTTTTTCCTTGCTTCACAGTGATTCGGGTGGATGTTTCATTCCTCCTTCCAGGGGCTTATGGACTGCAGAGACCGCTGTAGCTGTGTTCCCTTCCATGCAAACTGCCATGTGAAATGAGGTCCCTCTGGCCTACTAACCCCTTTCCAGCAGCACTGTGCATTTAAGGAGAGACTGTAAGAAATAGGGAGGTATAGCTCAGGCATTTCTTCAGTATCAACACTTGAGCCACAAAAGACAATTCAGGGATGTGTTAAGTATCTGAGCTGCAGGATGCAGCTTCCTCTCGGATCCTCAACCGACACTGGAGATGATTTGTGCAGAACTGATGCTGTGAGTAATCTGCACACTTAGACAATAGGCTAGAAAGGGGGAGAAATACAAGTCTGAGATGTGCTTTCTTGCATGATGTTATTGGCCACAATAAGCCACAAACCTAGTGGGAACTGCTTGTAATAGGAGCAGCAAAATGTTGCTAGATTTAAGGACAAAGGGGGAAAAAAGGCAAAAGCCAAGAAGCCTGAGAGCTTTGTGCTGCTCCAGTACTCGTGATATCTTTGCTGGAATACAGTCAGTTAGGGACACATATTTGCTCTGTTTTTCAGGCTGACAACTTCTTGGGAAGTTTATCAACAGCTCAGTTTTTTCCAAGAGTGGGACAAAACCAGAGGGCTCAAAAGAGGGGTTAAAAATAGGTAGCTCTTAAAAATAGCTGCTGCTAGATGCTGTGGATTGGAGGCTTGAAAGCTGGCTTGAAGGTGAATCTCTAGGGCAAGGGGTTAATCTTTCCTTTTCTTTGTGCAAACCCATCCAAGTCTAAGTTAGAAGCCTCTGAAAAGTGTTACTGCATGTATTCATTAGACAGCCCTTGTTAAAATCTGCATCATCCACCTGTGTTTAAGAGCTCAGCAGCCTCAGCCCTTCCTGCATACCAAACATACAGTGTGCTTGCAGGACTTGGTCCATCCAGCCTGATGAGAATAGAATCAGATCTCCAAGACCAAGCATTTATTCCACTAAAAGATGAAAGGAAGAGGGCATAAGGGAGGAAAGACAAAACAACTACCACTGAGTCATAGAGTGGTAGGGTTGGAAGGGACCTTTAGAGATCATCCAGTCCAGCCCCCCTGCAGAAGCAGGTTCACCTAGATCAGGTCACACAGGAACGTGTTCAGGTGGGTTTGGAAACCTCCAGAGAGGAGCCTCCACACTGTCCCTGGGCAGCCTGGGCCAGGGCTCCCTCATCTCAGCACTGAAACAGTTTTTCCTGTGTGTATAGCACCCAGTCTGTATGGACCATACAGTGTTTGGCATGATGTCATCTCCAGCCTAGGGTGGAGATAACCTTCAGTCTTCTGGAAGTGACAGGTGAAGAGCTGCGCTAGAATAGTGCCCCAGAGTGAGAGCACAAGTGGGGAAGCCTCGCCTGTCTGCAGCAGACTCTCTCCCCAGGTCCAGCACACAGCATTAGGAGTTACTTTCCTCAAGAGAGAATAGATTTGTCTTCCTGCCTGTTTCCATAGCTCCAACAGTCAGGAGCCAGACTGCAGGGCCCAGAGATCAGCACTTGAATGCTGGAGCAAGGGACTATCTTTCAGAAGACCCGGAGGAAATCCCATGCCAAAGCTTCAATGCAGAGAACACTGTTTAGTTTTCAAATCTACCAAATCCACCACATGGTCACTTGAAATAAAGACTCCTCCTTCCCATCAGAGGTGCCTTCCAAAGGAGCTCTTCACATGCTTTGGGTGAAGGCAGGTTTCTGTGCTGAAACAAGACCAAGCAACAGCCAAGCCTAATTTTCTTTGCTGCGAGCTTGTGTTAAGAACAGAGTAGAGCCTGAATAAAGTTGTCCTTGTTTTCTGTCTGCATGCCTGTACACATTTTTCACAGTGTTTATAATAAGGAATCCAAATTCAGTGCTAGAGTGAGTAGATGCCATTCTGAAAACGTGCAAGGAACAGATGAAGGGAGTAGGAAGGTGTCGTTTGTGCGCAGCCTCATGTAGAGTAAAACAGTCCCTGCGCAGCAGATGGGTTTCTTAAGCACATACACTGGGTTTGGAGTGCGGAATGTTTCCTTTAATCAGATGTCTCCTCAGGCCTCGTGTTTTTGGAGTATTTCACCCTCTGTCGTCGAGAGAGGAGCCTTCTCTCACTTACAATGAAGCACCGGCATATATATTGAGGCCCTTGCTGTGGTGAGGTGTGGTGTAGTGGTACACGAAGCGATGGCACTGGAGCCTTGTCTCCAGTAACGATTCACCATATCTGAAGGGATTTAGAAGCACGAAGGAACTGAGAACTTTGGTCAGTTTGACAGAGGTGATAAAAAACTTCAGTGGCATGTATGTTAAAAGCATTTCTGTCTCTGCAGGACTACCTGATCCGACTGGCATCTGCCACCTTAGTGAACGTTTCCCTTGCTGGTTAGTTTCTTGCCACTATGCTAATACACTGCTTTCAAGTGGGCAAGAATAAACAGAAAAGTACATACATTTTCAGGGCCCAGCTCAGTGAAGCCTGTGCTTTGAAAGGGGTAGGGAGAGGGCATTATTTCAAAAGGTTTCTTAGATTGGTGCTGACCCTGACTGCAGGCTGTGCTGCTTTATGCTTACCTGACTCGCTCCAGCTCTCAGTGAACTGGAAACAAAACTACTTGCAGGATGAACTGTTAAAAAGATGCAGTCTGGGCTGTGTTTTACTACAAACAATACCCAGTGTAAATAACTAAACCCCAGACCTCTCTTATTTTAGGAAAACAGTTGCATGTCGTTACTTTCCCTTGATATGTTGCTCTCCAGCCTCACCTAACAAATATCCTCAAAGCACATGCTAAATATGTAACACCAAGGAAAGATTATAGTGGCGATGCCAGGGGGTGGAACAATTGTTACACGTCTTGGCCTGTTGAGAAAGACCCCAACAACTTGAAAGTGGGAGAAAACTGAATTACAACATAGCTGCTAAATCAGGTATTCCCACAGCGTTGCCTCTCTGATTTATCGCTGTTGATGCATGTGAAGCTCTTCAGAAGGAATAAAAGTTCTGGAGCCCTTTAACTTCAAATGAGTAAAGTCTGTACAGTAATATCATTCCAGCTGTTTCTTTTATTAGCTGCGGCTTCATGTTTCTGTCCTTGACACTTGAAGATCAAACCTACTGAAATATGAATCATTGGAAAATGTGAGTTTACTTCAGCGTCTCATTTTGTCAAGAAGCTCATTATGTAAGAGGAATGTGTCATGGAGGTAGTCATCCCCGTGGTGGGGGTGCAGGCATGCTACTGCTCTTCCCACCGTGCACACCCCCCTGAATACACCTACGGGCTGCTGTTGATGCAGGTAATAAGACATAGGCTATGTCTTGAAAGAAATCGTGGGTTTAAGAGCTTATTTGCCTCAGGAAAGGTAGGTTTATTTGGGGGGGGGGAGGGAAGCACCAGTTTAAGTCAGCCCTGCACAGCAGTGGCACAGCCTCCATCCAGACGTAGCAGGGCTGAGTGGGACTTTGCAGTCGTTTCCTCTGGTTCTGGGAAGCTGTTCAGAGAAGAGACGGTGAAGCTGAAATAGAAATGCTCCTGTGATGTCCCTGATCCCACTGGCAGAGTCACAGGAAGGACAACGGATAGAGAGAAGATTAGGATGGAGCAGGAATACAGAAAAACACAAACAGAGGGGAAATTAAGGAGAGGGAAGGGAGGGACTTGGGGAGGGGAGAACAGAGCACTGAAAATGGTGTCAATAGGAGAACCACCTGGTTTTCCCCAGGCTCCAAAGGATCACCTCAGAAGCTGTTAGTTAAGGCAGTCTTCAAGGAGGGAAGAAAAGCCTGAATCCCCCCAGGGCACAAACAGGGGTCGAAACACAGTTTCCTCTGCTTTGGCTGCAGGGCAAGAGCTAATGCAGGAGGAGCTCAAGAGGTGGGATGTCAGCTCCTGCCTGACAGCCCTGGGAAGGCTGGGGATCAGCCAGTGGATCTGGGGTGGTTGGTCTGAAATGGGGCTTTCTGCAGGAGTGAGCTTACTGTGTGTTCCTTGTTTACTGGGAGACACACGTGATACATCTGGAGTTTGTTTTGCAGAACAGCCACATGCTCCCAAATGTAACAGTTGCTCAGTTTGAGCTTTGCCCTAAACGTATCAGATCCTATAAAACACTACAGTGCTCTGTGGACTTTACTGTTTCAAACTGGGCACCTAGAATAAGGCTCCTCTGGAAGATTATTTTGACTTTTGGTTTATTTTCCTGCTGCTCTAGAGTCTTGTGCATTTCATTGGGGCCAGTGAAACCACACCATTTCATAGAGCCCGTGCAAAGTAATGAACGTGGGCCATGCATGACAAGATTGTAGTGAGAGCCTCAAAGTCAGTACTGCTGTGTTGTGCTCGGGGTTTAGCTGGGGGCCCGAGCACTGAATTGAGTAAGTTGAAGAAATATACAATAACTGTCTTCTATTCTGTGCAGCAAGAGATAAAATGCCATAGAGGAGAACTCATGTGTTGGTTCACAGGCTGTTACTACAGTGCAGACTATTTCCTTGTCTTTTGAGTGCTGAGTTTGTAAGTAATGAGTAGAAATTAGCCTGAAACCTCCTCCTACAAGCAGCTGGGCTTGGGGATTTGGACATGTTTGTCCTTTAAGCTGTGCTGGGACACTGTAAGATGAGGATGAAGAGACTGATTTCACAGGAGAAGTTGCACATAATGTGTGCAAGAGAGAACAAAGGTGGTCACGGCCAAGCTGGAGAAACAGGGAGCCGAGGCCAGCGTCACTGATGGAGCAGAGGGACCTGGGTTTGCTCAGCAACAGACCAGGGGAACAGGTGAAGAGGAAGGAGTTGTGAAGGGTCACTATGAAATATGGGAGTGAGCCAAACAATTTCTTTCCTTTGATCTCCATTCATTTATAACCATGTTGGTGTTGAGTCTCCTGGCACTAGTGTTTTTACAATGAATAGCTGAAAGGACAAAACCAGGTCTAAATTGTGCTGGTCTTGTGCTGAATAGCTTTCTGTAGCCTAGAAGTTACTTGGAGTTTTTACTCTTTTAGCTGTTGGACATTTTAAATGCGAAGCATGCAATTTACTTCAGACAGCTCTGAAAACAATAGCAAACTACAGACTGCTCTTATTCCATTGTCTGCAGGGACGGTTACAACAGCCTTTGCATCAGCCAGAATGCTTTTATTTCTTTAGTGAGAAATGCCTTATCTTTTGACAGACAAGAAAAGCTGAGATGGTTCAGTGTTTCAGATTCAGTTCCAGATTTGCTGATGTTTAAAATTAGCACCTCTGCATTTTTGCTGTGCTGAACTGATGATGTGAAACAACACAATAGAGTGTTTCAGTCTGTGCATCCTGAGATGAGTTGTTCTGTAGTTACCCAGTGTTACTTCTTCCATTAACAGGAGGGAATCCTCCCTAGTTGGCAACAGGATTAGAAACTGTGTGTAGCTCAGATGTAAGCCTGGCTCTTTACCTTTTTAAAGGTTTCGTTTTCTTTATACCCCTTTTCCCAAGTTGTTTGTTGTGAAACGTTCCAGTGAGTGTATGAGAAACGTTTAATTTCCTGCTGATGGGGCGTATCTTTCCATGCAGTTGTGCTTTGACTTATTTTTGGGGAACCCTGGTTTGCTGCTCACATCGTAACATGCCTGCATCTCCTTTTAATAATCACTTCAAGTGTGCTGAGCACTTCAGTTTCCTAAGTCAAAAAAAGAGACTCCACAGAGCGTTCTAACTTGCTTTGTTAAACAGTTCAACGCGACTTTATGTTGTTAACTGTGGGGGTATTGTTACTCCACTTTTAGGATGTTTGTACTTACATACATTGTGCACATTTTACTTGGAGCTCAGAAGTTATTCTCTCTAACATTTTGTTCTTGTTGTTTCTCTGTATTTCTAACTCACTTTTACAATCTATACATTTCATTTATGCTTTAGAAAAGAAACATCTGGTAGTTTTTTTTAACGAGAGCTTAGTGTTCATTGATCAGACAAGCAGCAAGGAATCTGCTGTATGGCTGATGATGGCAGGAAAACGAGGTGGTAGTCTCACTAACAATCAGTAAAGTCTGTATAAACTGGTGCTGCCTCATTTTCCAGGTTAGCTGAGCTCAGACTTGCACGCTTACAGGAAAACAAAAATGGTGTTTAAAAATGCCTGACTTGGGAAAAATACTCTTTTGAGACATAGAGATTAGAAACATTTAAAACACTCACACGTCTGCGGTTAAAGATGCTCACTCTTCATCCTCTCATGTCTAGAGCTTTCCTGTTTTAGCTTTGAGGTTCGGTCATCGTGTCGATGCCACTGGTTTTAGTCAGTTTTGTGTCCTGCAGAAATCAATTCATATTGTTCAGATACAACCTTCTAAGAATATTTCTGAAAGTAACACATCAACAAGTTTCTATTTTACACAGCCTGTGGAGCTGGATTTTGGAATTTGCTTTTTTAGTCGTTCTTTTGTGGAAGAGAAATCTTTCAGGCATGAATTGATAGTCCAGATCTTTTGAGGTCTGTCTGTGCTAACCTATGACCTCTGTTCTTAGGAGGTCAACATCTGAGGGCAGGAGATTAAGGCAGTTAAAAGATTGGAATGGGAACTGGAATGGAAAAATTAGCCAGCACATTTTGGGTGGAAAACATCAAAGTCATCAAACAATTTGCTTATTTTAAACTCGGTTTAAGGGTAACAAGCTAATTGTTCTGTGTTTGTTGACGCAAGCAATTTATATTACTTGAGGACATTAACACAGACGAATTTTCTTGGTGTTGGAGGATCACGATGCCTGTTCAGCATAAATACACTCTGTGCTTTGTATACTAGATGCATTTGTGCAACCGTTTTCAGCGCAGTAATGTAGGATCTGATAGTACAGTCTGTATGCGCTTAATTCACTCTGTTTCTCCCACAACACTTTCTGTTGCTTTTTGTAACCCGAATCTTGCTTGTGATCTTCTGGGGACCCTTTGCTCTCACTGGAGAATACAGGTGCTCTCAGGACGTGAGGAGAAAAATCTCTTGACTGCGATGCTTAAAAACTTCTGCAAGCACTTCTTTTCGTTACAGCTGTAAGTGTGAATTCCTTCCCAATGCAAACTTGTCACCGAGGAATGTGCTTTCCTAGGTTATAAATTGATTTACAAGAAAACATGGCGCTGCCTGTTTGTTCTTGCCTTAGCTCAAAATTCGTTAGTATATGCTTTTAGAAGAATGAGGACTTAACCTTTCATCTGCACAACTGGTTTCAAAGACAGTGTTATCTAGGAAGAGACACCTTTCCACGTGTGAAAACTATACATGTGACAATTATTAAGGATCTGTGTAGGCAATCACTTTTTTGTCTTGCCTGTTTAAAGCACAAATAAAAGTGGTTTCAGTATCACATGCAGAAGCCAGACTAGTGTTTCAACATGCAAGCCCACCTAGCAGGAAAGAAAACAAACAGGGATATCTCACGGGTCAGACTCTGCCCAGCAGTGTATGGATTATGGTACTTCACCTATAGGCAGGGCAAATAGTTAAAGTACTATAAAATACAGCAAAACTCAAGCAGGACAACCATCTGCAGGCAGCAGATTGACCTGGGGGGTTGGACTAGATGGTCTCTAAAGGTCCCTTCCAACCCTACCGTTCTATGATCTGTCTCAGTCTGACCTCCACACATTATTATTGTTCCTTTGACATTGAGGGATATGAGGTTTAAGCTCCCTTGCAACATTACAACTTTCTCAGCTATTTCTTTAAAGGCTAAAACCTTCTTCATGAGACTTTTAGCCCTTACTTGTACCTGAGGGGAAATCGGGCAAAATGATCCCCTTCATTTCTTCCTCCTTCATGGAAGGGAAAGAAGGGAAGGGAAAAGAGCTGTTGTGTGCTGCAGCAGCCCACGGACCATTCCCAGGGACGCAGACACCGCTTTGTTTCCTTCCTGCCCTTTGGCTGGTGTGGCTGGAGAAGGCCTGCTGGCCGTGAGGCCTGCCACGACGGCCATGACGGCTGCGGCCTGCATCTGCAGCGGCTCTGCCTCAACCCGCTGTGGCCCGTGGCCCCGGGACTGCCCCCGCTGTGGGGGAACGGGGAGTGTTCCGAGGGGCAGGGCTGGCCCTGAAGGCTGCTGTGTCTTGGAGAGCTGGTCCCCGCTTGAGTTGTGGCCATGAAGTGAGGCGGCTTCTGATCAGCCATTTTGTGATTCTCGTGTGTGGGCGCCCTCCGGGGTGAAAGAAATCGGTGGGGCCAGTTGACAGAAAGGCTTTGGCTTCCCCGCTTGTGGGAACAGTGAATCATTGTGGAGGAACACAGGGCTTGTTTATTAATGAAGGAAAAGAGTTAGGCAGCTACAACGATAGTGTGCCTGGCATGGCTTGAGATACCTCTCTTGTTTGCCTGAGCCCTTTCTCTGTGCCTTCCCTCTGCTCTATTTACACCGTAAACTCTTCAGTGCAGAATTAGGTTCCTTCTCAGTCCGTACAATACTCACAATCACTGCTGCTTGTAAGTGCAGTAGCGACTGTGATTCTCGGCTGTTGCAATTACTAGAGGGCAGTGATGCACACGTGCAGTTTTTAATCCGTAAGACCTGCTCCCCGGGATTTTTGTTGGATGTGTGTAGCCTCTTGTTTCGTGATGTTTGGTGATTCAAAATCCCTTCCACAAGGCTGTTTTTCTTAACTGTCTTTTTCCCACTCTTTAAAAGTAGCTTGTAAGATCTACAGGTAAAAAAACCACTCCAGTGGAGAGTAGGGTGCTGGAGGTTTTTCATCCCTTGGTCACTCTTGCACTAGTCCTAAATGCACAAAGAACTGCCTCCCCAAGTTTTGCATACAGTAGCTTGCAGGGCAGAGCCGACTGCTTGCTGAGTCTGTAGAAGGGCTAATTCAAAATTCAGAGCAGTTATAATACAAATTTTAAACACCTTAGAAATGACATTTGACTTTTTATGATGAAACCCTGTGTTTTTTGCTTGGTCGGTATGAGAAATAGGTAGAGAATATATCCTCACTTCCCTCACGTGTTCTTTTCACACCAAAAAATTGCTGCAAGGATAGACAGAACCTATAGGGTTACTGCAAATTATTATCTTGGTGCTTACGTGCTTGTGAAGGTTGAAATTTCTGGCGGTGCAGCTGCATCAGATTTCTGCCTGCAGCCCTTACTGCTCTCGGAATCAGTGTCTCCAAATGGGCTCTGCAGTTTTCCTTAGCTGAGTCACTCCCTCACCACAAACTGCCATAAAGGGATGATTTCTTCCGCTTTGCTTTCTAGGGTTTAGCCTGCACCGCCCCCCTTCTTTTCAGAACAAGAACTCCTCAGAAAATACCTCTTGTAGTAATGCAGTCGAGTTCAGAGGGTTTCAGAAATCTGGATTGTTGGTGGCCTTTTTTGTTGGAGGGACTCTTGGGGTTTGTGCTTCTCATCTGTTTCTAGTTGCTAATTTGAAAAAGAAGCCAGCAAAGCAGCATGTTGGTTTCCTTTGTAAGTGGTGATTGAAGTGGTTCCCAGCTGCCAGGTGAATGTGAATGTCTGTGAGACACTTCAGGTGATAAGTTACCCATAAAATCTTAAGTATATTGCAACATATCCAAGGTGTTTCATCTCATTTTTCTTAATGAACCACATTTCTTGCTTAATTCTTGCATAAAACACGGATGAGTCGAACTGGAAAGCTTTTGAATTTGGCAGAATAATAACAGTCTTTACACTGGTTAAGATGCATTTTGTAGAAGAGGGATTTTGATTATGAAGAGCTAAAAAAATGCATGAAATCTGTTGTATACATACATGTTTCTATGTGACCTACTCTAGGAGGTCCTGCTCTGGCAGGGGGTTGAACTGGATGAGCTTTCAAGGTCCCTTCCAGCCCCTGAGGTTCTGTGTTGTACACACATGTAGCATATGCAGAAATGTATACCCAGATTTATGAAAGTTTGCCTCAACTGTGTTGAAGAAAGTGGGTATCAAAAGGAAACTGACTTAGTGAGAGACCAATTCAGAATGAGGTGTGCACGTTGATTACCTCATTGGTGAAAAACAAAGGGATGGCAGCTGATTAGTGCTTCTTTCTTATGCTGGCAGTCATACTCCCTTTCTATTCCAGCCTTCCACCAGGCAAGCTCGGTACAGGTAGTCACATAACAAAGTGATGCTGTGCAATGTATTGAATCCTGGCTTTGTAACCCAATTCACTTCACTGCAGTCACTGGTAGCTAAGGCACTACATGAGTGGCTTCTTCTGAAAGATGCTGCATGTACTGTGTTAGTAGGACAGCTTCCTCTACCCAGGCTGACCCACCACATGTCTGTGTAGTCAGCCTGGCCACAGCACACGCTCCTTTCTCCTGGTTCTCTCTGCTGATGCATCCCCGAGTGCCTTGTTTAACCTGATTTCCCTTTTGCAGCATGAGATGCTAGGCCAGATGAAGCTGTACCTGTAGAGCTGTGCTAGCCTGCTCTCAGCAGGCCAGGGAAGAACAGAAGTCGTGATGTTGCGACGTGCCCTTTTCACACGTGTGATCTTGCCCGTGTAACAGGGTCACGTGGGAGCTCTCACAGACCTGCAAGGTATTCTTGAATTACAGATGATGGCTGAGACTGTAAGTGGAAGAAGGGTACGAATTGAAGGTGGAGTTAGTACTGGAAATGAATTGTGAGGCTGTGTGCACACTAATGGCTGTGGTGGAAGCATCCGGCTGCTGCATTGGGAACAGAGTACCACCGTGTTCCCTTCTGTGGCAGCAGGTGGTGAGTTTGCTTAAGCTTGTGGATTTTCTTACACTGTCGAGGACTACAGTTTGTGTGAGGCATATAAATCCATTTTCACTTAGCTTGGAATTGTTTTCCTAAAGTAGACTCTCATTGAGTTAAAGCAAAAACCATTCCACAGGGACAGGTTTACACGTAAAGGCTTGAAACACACCTGGTTCAAGTTTATTGGTATAAAAATCCTTCTTTCCTTGAGTAGCCAGCTGTGACCTCTGAAGCAGTTCATGCATATCACCATGTGAAAGCTAAATGGGACTATCAGGAGCAAAATCAGGATGGAAGTGAAGGTTAAGGTGTGAAGAACTAAAGATGGGGAGGAAACGTGGTAAAAGGGGTCACTGGATATGAACTGGGGAGTTGGTGGGACTTGCACTGGCTGAATTAGAGGTGTGTGGGCAGTGCTTACCTCTCCACTGCAGAGACAGGGCTGCTGCTTCTGACCTGATGCTTTCTGCAGACTGATGACTTCCAGTGCCTGTAGACAGGTCTTTGGCATACTTCTGCCCCAACCTCAAGGGGGATTCTCCTTCCCCCCTCCTCTGCCCTGGTGAGGCCTCATTTAAGAGTCCTGTGTCCAGTTCTGGGCTCCTCAGCTCAAGAGGGACGGGGAACTACTGGAGAGAGGCCAGCATAGGGCCACCAAATGGTCAGGGGACTGGAGCATCTTCCTTCTGAGGAAAGGCTGTGGAACCTGGGGCTGTTCATCTTGGAGGAGACTCAGGGGGGATCTCATTAATACAAGTATTTGAAAGGTGGATGTCAAGGGGACGGGTGACACTTTTTTCTGTTGTATCCAGTGACAGGACAAGGGGAAATAGACAAAAGCTGGAACACAAAAACTTAAGGAAAAACTTCTTTACTGTAAGGATGAGGGAGCCCTGGCCCAGGCTGCCCAGGGAGGGTGTGGAGGCTCCTTCTCTGAAGGTTTCTCAACCCGCCTGGACACGTTCCTGTGTGACCTGATCTAGATGGGACCCGCTTTGGCAGAGGATTGGACAGGATAATCTCTAAAGGTCCCTTCCAGCCCCTACCATTCTGTGACCAGCACAGGTCACAGCTGTGTGCTTTGCACCCGTGGCCCAGCATGTGTGGCTGGCCAGGACTGGGCCCGGCTGGGACACAGCTCTGGGTGCCCAGGGTGCGGTGCCTGTGTGAGCCGGGCTGCAGGCAGAGCTGTGCCAGGCTGTGCTTGCGCTGGAGCCCACTGGGGAATGGCTGGGCACCAAGTGCCAGGCTCCCCAGAGGTGTGCTGTGTCTGCTCTGCAGCCCTGGGGAGCGGCAGGGCCGGGTTCCCTGACTCTATAAGGACTGTTTGAGGAAGGAGACCAAGTGTGTGGCTGCAAGGTTCTGCTGCTGCCACCGAGTGGGATGTGGGTGAGCTGTCTCAGGTGTCTCCCAGGGTGGCCCCTCCTGGGAGAAGACAGGCTGCACTGTGATGGCTGTCAAAAAAGCAGGTGCTTGTAAAATTCCCCTCTGGTATTTCAGACAGACAGCACTCCTGACACTGCCAAATGCAGCCGCAGGCTCATGCTGCTGAGAGATGGTCAGTGTAGCCAGGAGAGGTCTCCTGAGGATACTGTAACAGATGCAGCCCCAAAGGCCCGTTTGGCAGAGCATGCCAGTTAATTCTGCCTGTGCTGCAGTCTCTTTCTACAAGAGGAAAAGAGCCTCTCTGGAAGAAGGCTGAAGTCTGCAGTCTGGTCAGGTCAGCATTCTCCTGCCAAATGCAATTGGATGTGTGTGTGTCCCCCAGCAGACTGAGAAGGTACAGAGATGGCCCTGGGCCAGCTCCAGGGGGAATTCCTTCAGATTTGGAGGGTAAACTTAACATTTCCTCCATCAATAATGGTATTTTCAAACGTGCAGTCAATGTGTACATTTAGGGTGTCCTTAATGTAGGCACTGAACATCCTGAGATGGTTTTTCCCGCTTTGTGTATGTTTGTCAGCCATATATGCTGAGATATCAAGAGCATAAACTCCCAGCTGATTCTGTATCTCGTGCTTGTGTCTGTTTATACATAGGCAGGTCTTTGGACTCTTCTTCACACCCCTGGGGACACACAGCTAGTGTTTAACTGCACCTAGCTGAAAGCAGCACGTCCATTAGAACATGGTTATATCTGGGGCCAGTATCTCCACTCTGCATGTCTCTTCTTTATGGCCTCCATACAGGTGAAGCCATCCAAGGGTGAATTGAAGCTGCCACAGGGTGAGGAGCAAAGCTGGCGCTGGCAGTCGCCTCAGTGTGAGGAGGCTGGTGCTGGTGATTGCCTCAGGATGAGGAGGCTGGTGCTGGTGATCGCCTCAGGATGAGGAGGCTGGTACTGGGATCGCCTCAGGATGAGGAGGCTGGTACTGGAATTGCCTCAGGATGAGGAGGCTGGCGCTGGTGATCGCCTCAGGATGAGGAGGCTGGCGCTGGGATCGCCTCAGGATGAGGAGGCTGGTACTGGGATCGCCTCAGGATGAGGAGGCTGGTGACCTCCTCAGTGTGAGGAGGCTGGCGATCGCCTCAGGATGAGGAGGCTGGCGCTGGAATTGCCTCAGGATGAGGAGGCTGGCGCTGGGATCGCCTCAGTGTGAGGAGGCTGCTGATCGCCTCAGTGTGAGGAGAGGCCGGCGCTGGTGATCGCCTCAGTGTGAGGAGAGGCCGGCGCTGGGAACCGCCTCAGTGTGAGGAGGCTGCTGATCGCCTCAGTGTGAGGAGAGGCCGGCGCTGGCGATCGCCTCAGTGTGAGGAGAGGCCAGCGCTGGGATCGCCTCGCCTGCTGCCGTGGCCCCGCGGCCGTGCGGCGCTGGGTGCCTCGCTGCGGCGGGATGGATGCCTGGCTGGCTGTCGCCCTCTGCCGGGGCGGCCCGTGCGGCTGTGAGGGGAGCTGGGATGGCGGCCCCGGGTACGGGCTCCCGGCCGCACGCACCGGGTGGGCTTTTGGCGCCGGGGCGGCAAGGGAGCACCTGCCGAGGGACTGTTAAAGAGATTCTCAAATGTAGCTCGGCCTTCATCAAGAAGGACGCAGGAGCCGCTGCTGTTTCACCAGCAGACACCGTGCCTGCTGGTTCTGAGCCTTCCTGACACAGAAAACCTGAGCTGTCAGCTCCCAGCTCCAGAGGGACAGGGAAGTGCTGGAGAGAGGCCGGCACAGGGCCACCAAGATGATCAGGGGACTGGAGCATCTTTCATACGAGGAAAGGCTGCGGGACCTGGGGCTGTTTAGTCTGGAGAAGAGGAGACTGAGGGGAGATCTCATTAATATTGACAAATATCTCAATGTCAGGAGGTTGGGGCAGCACTTTTTTCTGTTGTATCCACTGACAGGACAAGGGATGATGGGATGAAGCTGGAACACAAACAGTTCCATTGAAACATAAGCAAAAACTGTGTCAGTGCTGAGGTGAGGGAGCCCTGGCCCAGGCTGCCCAGGGAGGGTGTGGAGGCTCCTTCTCTGGAGGTTCCCAAACCCACCTGGACACATTCCTGTGTGACCTGATCTAGGTGGGACCTGCTTTGTCAGGGGGTTGGACTGGATGGTCTCTAAAGGTCCCTTCCAGCACCTACCATGCTGTGATTCTGTGGTGCTGTATTTTATAACCAGTTGCCTGTCTGTCTTTGTTTTCAGTGAGATCCATGCAGAAGAGCACTTCGATCCGCAGGGAAAGTTTTCATCTCACGAGTTTGGAGCAGAGGGCCCGTGGGGCAACATGGCCGAAGGTTAATTTTCTTTTTTTCTATTGTTTTACTATGATTTTCACTCTCTCATTCGTTCTCTCTAACCACCCCCCCTTTCCCCCCCTCCCCCTTTAACCCAACTATGCATTACCCTTTTTTAGCAGCTCGCGCAAGGGGGCTTTCTCCTAACCCATTGTTACCCAGCTAAGAAACTGTTCCGTACCGCCCACACCGATTCACAACTTGAAAAGCTTTCAGGGGGCTATTGTTTGAATTGTTCCTGTTTGATTAAGCACAGTTGCCGTGGTGGGATGAGAGAAAACGGCCGTACACCTGTCCCAACTTTAATCGAAAGTTTATTCCAAGGAGAGATGGAGACACGGTGCAAAATAGTGGTTTCGGCGCCGCATGTGCAGTAACTAGTTGTGCAATCTACCCAATTTGGCTTATTCTCTCTCCTGCACCCCTTCCCCGACCGGCCTCTCCCCCCTCCCTCGGGTCCTGCGCCTTGCGAGGAGAGACTAATTGGGCTGAGAGTTTTCTGTTGAGAAATGGGATCAGTCTTAAACCAGCAATATTCAAGTATCGCGTTCCGGGCTGTAATGTGGCTGAAAGATGGAGTTAAATGGAAAAATGCACGTATGTACAGCAACGTGGGCTGCCCAGGCACAGAGGGCGGGGGAGAGGCTCCGTGCCGCGGTGCTTCCTCCCTCTAACCTCCGGGCATTTTCATTGCCCTTTTTTATTCACGCATTTTGGGGAGAAGTTGCTTGTTTTAGGGCTTAACGGAAAAAAAATATCTTTCGTCCGTTTGCGTTTGCATTCTTGTTCTGTTCGATTTTTTTTGTTGTCGTTTCCCCCTCGTTCCTTCTGTAGTGACCCCTTCATACAGCGCCAATTCTGTTACCAGAATTTAACTCTATCCTTTGCATCTTGTCCCCCACCTTCCTTCTTTTTCCACCCCCCCTCTCCCCGCACCACTCCCAACCCCCCATCCCGCCCCCCCACGCCTTTCCCTCTTCCTCAGCAGGGGCGAGTAAAGGTGGAGACAAGCCCGGGAAGTTGCCGGAGCAGGAGGAAGAGGAGGAATCCCAGGTTTTGCACGGAACCGGCCATTGCAAATGGTTTAATGTGAGAATAGGATTCGGGTATATCTCCATGAGCAACCGAGAGGGAAGCCCCTTGGAGTCTCCAGTTGATGTCTTTGTACACCAAGTAAGACTCATTTTTTTTCCCCTGCCTTCCATCTCAGGCAGCCACATTTGGCTGAGCTCAGTGGGGCTCCGGTTTCACGCGAAGAGAAGTAAGCTTGGGTTTTTTTTTCCTAGGTCTTTAGGTACATCTGTAATTAAAAGCGTTGCCTCGGATAGTGGTTTTGTTGGCGGTGTACGATTTGAGTAAATAAGGTCTTTAGATTGCGCTTAGTCTCTGTGGCTGGAGGTTTGAGCGAAGGACTGGTGGTGTTTCTTCACACGGTCCTGCTTGGTTAGGAATTGCTCCCGTGCTTTTTGTTTGTTTTCAAATGCCACGCTTATGTTTTTAACAAGGTTTATCTTTTGTCACCAGACTGATTGTGAGCTGATGTGCCTTTCTTTTGGAAAAGGGGACGGGAAAAAAAAGGTTTTCAATTAAACTGGATTAAGCTTGGAAAAGGATAAATAAATGTCGGGTTTCATCCAGATAACGTTTGAATACGACTCCAAACGTTTTTCTTGCTTTTTAAAAGCTCATCTGAGATTAGTTAGTGAAATGAAGACATAATTACAGAGTTATTCTGCAGTAATTGGGACCTGGGAGCATCCCTGTGGTGATACTCTGAAGCGTGTGTGTGGTTTGCTTGGTTGGTTTTAAAATACTCCTTCCTAGACAAAAAAAACAAACCCCAAACCTGGTAAAGGTGAAGGAACTGGGACCAATTCTGTCGTGCTGCTGGGGAGAGGAGGGCCGTGTGGCCCTCGGGTTTAGCTTTAAGCAGAGCAGCCTGGACGTGGGAGCTGGCATGAACGCCTTCACGCACGGGAGCCCCAGATGCCAGACACGGACAAAATGACAAAGCTGAGGGAGCTATTCCCAAGCTCTGTGGTGTGGTTTGTGAAGCAGGAGCCCTTCTGTTAGTCTGCAGTTGCAACGACGTCTTCTCTGGGATCAGAAGAGCGCTATCAGCTAGAGAGACCATTTTGGGTCTGGCTAGGGCCATGTTAGGAAGGCAGAAAGGCATCTTAACTTTTTACGTGGTTGGCCATTTTCTGTGACGTTGGCAGTGACGGGGCAGGGGGGTGTTCCACGATTATGCAGTGATTCCCTTTCACTGTTCCCTGTGATGGCTTGGCCATATCTGTGGTAATTCTCATCAGGCTTCTTTAAACAATACACCTTTCATTAGGTTAATTAGAAGGTGACCGAAACATGGGAGGAATGCTGCTGCTGTTGCCGTTGCTCCTTGCTGGGGTGCATTTCTGATCCTACTGTCTTACCCTGGCCCTCAGGGCCTGAATATCAGTCTTACCTGCTTGCATTTGGAATTATCCACAAAGCCTAGAATCCGACAGAGAATGTACCAAATTCTTACACTCACTGCTTTGTACTGGCACGGGAGGTGCTCTCTCCCCCTCCCCCATGCCCCTTGCTGCTGAATGAATGCAGTGCTTATCAAAGGAGGAGCACCCTTCCTCCTGGTTTCCCCTCTTTTCTTCCCTCCTTTCTACCTTTTCAGTTGGTGAAACTGCTCTTTACAGCTCTGTGAATTTACTTCAAGGATAAAATGCCTTTTTTTCCATCCGATTTTCTGTCATTCTGTGTCATTCTTTTTGCTTCCCAAATAATAGAAACTTATGAAGAATGGCAGCGTTGTTAATTAAAAAAACAAATGCATTTAGGAACAAAGATATCCTTAGAGCTGTGGAAATAAAATCCAAGTGCATCCAACTGCACAACAGTGCAATGCATTTAAATGTGAATAAGGTGTGCTGTTCCAAACATGGAAAGCAGTAATGGAGAATAATCAACAAGCATGTGGGAAGCATGAAGTTGTGAGCCCTAAAGGAGGGAACAAGAAGGAAATGTGAGACATCTTTGTTTATGCTTTAATCATCTACAGTTTATCAGTGTCTTTGGGTTTCTAAGACCTATCACAGTGTGAAATGCAGTGAAAAAGAGTGTGTGTCATCGCATGGGAACCCTGTGCCTGGGTCATTTGGAGTATTACTGAGAGATGTGTCTTTCTGAGTGAAGATATTGCTTATATATGTATATATACGTGTGTGTGTGTGTGTATGCAATGCATGGCTCTTATGACAAAACACATTTGTCACCTTTTCCTTTCTGATGAAATCTAGGATATACATAAAGTAATGTGAATCTTCTATCAGTCAAAAGCAGTTTGTCTCCGTTTCACGTGCAGCAGCAGCATCTGTTTTGTTTCAGAGTACATTTCAGGTCATTTCTATTGCTGTACACAGTGCTTCCATGTTAGCTGGCTAACTGACCCGTGGTAACAGTAGTAGCCAGCGCACAACAATGCCTTTAAATGAGTGATGTTGCTCAGCAGTGCTGCTTGTACAACAGAGCCCGTTGCCTGAAAGGTGGTTGAGCCCCTCTTCCTGTTAGTTTCATTAATCTGAGAAATTTAGTCACCAGAAAAGGCCTTTTCAAGGCAAAGGTGTTATCTTATGAATGTGTTGGAACAACATATTGCTGCTCAAAAATGCCTTGAACACGCTTCATCGTGGGTTTGTGTGTGCATAGTGTTGCATGAGTTCAGGCCTTCTGCAATCTGTGTAGCTACCAGTATCGTTTTGTACAGTCCAGGCAGAAGAAAGAAGCTTCTCTCTTACACAGTCCAGCTCCTGTCAATGCAAGCTTGAACCCTGCAACAACATCTTTCCTTCCTTTACCTTTTCATGGTGAGGTTGTGCTCAGTTGATGAGATCTGGCTGTGGGTAAAAAACTTACTGGATGTGGAGTCAAAATTCCTGTAATAGTTGAGGAAATTAACTGTTGAGTCTCATTACACCTAGAGTTCTGAGCTTGCAATAGATAATTTTACTCTCTTGTCAGAGTTCCCCCCTTGGTTGTGAGCAGATTACAGTCACAGATGGGTTTTTTCCTCCAGTCAGTCCTTTGCTAATTGTGCATATTGATGTACTTCTGATGGATGATGCTTTTGTTGGGACTTGTGGTAGTTTGAGCCTGGCTGGATGCCAGGTGCCCACCACACCGCTTTACCCCCCACCTCCCGAGAAGCAAGCCAGGGAAGGGGAGAAAATAAGATGGGAATCTCGTGGGTTGAGATAAAAGCAGTTTAATAAGTAAATAAGCAGCAAAGCCGCGCGCGCGGGAAGCAAAGCAGAAGCAGATAAGCTGTTACTCTCTACTTCCCATCAGCAGCGATGTCCGGCCACCTCCCGAGAAGCAGGGCTTCAGTACGCGTAGCGGTTGCTTTGGGAAGGCCAGAAATGAATCTCGCCTCCCCTTCCTGCTCCTTTCCCCCAGTTTATATTCCTGAGCTGACGTCATATGGTATGGAATATCTCCTTGGTCAGCCTGGGTCAGCTGTCCTGGCCATAGTCCCTCCCAAGATCATGCCCACTCACAGCTATTGGTGAAGGTGGGGGAAGGAATGCTGGAGGGACAGCCCCGATGTTGTGCAAGCGGTAGTCATAATATTGATATCAACAGTAAGCACAGCACTGCAGGAGCTGCTGTGGAAAATCACTACCGTCCCAGACCCACTACAGGACTTCTCTTCCCCTTCACCCAATGAAAGTTCCCTTCATGAAACAGCCACGCTATGGAGTTTTCAGCTCTGCCTTTCAAGTCCTTCCTTCAGCATTGATCATTTTGATTGATCTGCTCTGAACCACGCTCAGGTTGCTGTTACCCTTCTGGTGATAAGGTGCCTGGAGCTAGATGCATTATTTAAGGTCGGAGCACGTCAGCCACGTGTGTGTGTGTGTGTGCAGTGTAAATATGGTGCCCTTACAAACATCTACACTCTTGCTCTTTTTCAGCTTTGTCCTGATACACCTTCTAAGCTTGGGTCAAGTGTTTGAGTCAGTGTCGTATCAAAATGACAAGTCCTAAAGCCCGATTTTGCTTTCCAAAGACAAGCCATGCCCAGTGCAGCAACGTGCCTTGTCCACTGGGTTTCTTGTAGATGGGAAACAAAAAGAGGAAGAGTAGCAGTTGGTCCTTTGTAACACTGTTAAATCCAAGGAATGTTCACCTGGGTGAGTTTGTCTCAGTATGGTCATTTGGGCTTTCAGTAAGTCGGCATGGAATGAATAATAGAGTTTGCTTGTCTGTTAGGAGCTGAATGCATGGAATGAATAATAGAGTTTGCTTGTCTGTTAGGAGCTGAATTCTGCACATAGCTGCGTGTGAACAGCTCTCCCGAAGTTGTAGGAGGAGATCTGTTTGTCAAAGGGTAAAGCAGACTGGAGAGGTGAGGCGAGTGGAACCCTGTGTGGTGCACATGAGCTTTCCCCAGGTCAGAGAAAAGGATGAGGCTTGTGGATCTGTTTCTGTGCTGAAAAATGGTACTCGCAGCTTTTTTTGGATGCTGGCAGTGAGGCTGAATGCTGTGGCTTCGTTTTACTTGCATGTGCTGGAAACGTGTCTGTTCTCTTTTGCTTGGTGTAAGTCTCAGATGTTAAAGATGGTAACGGAGGGAAGGGTGCTGGAGGTAAACAGATGCAATGAAATAACGCAGTTGTGAGTATCAAGGGTTGTGATTTGCCAGTCTCTTCCTGAGCAGTGTGGTCTCTCAGGATGAGATGGGTTGTTCCATTTAGAAGATGTTTGTTAGGACCTGGCTCTCAAGTCCAGAGCTGTTGCCATGTTAAGGGACTGCGACAGGATTTCTGAACTGGGACCTTAAACCTGATCCTCCTTTGGGATCGTCTTTCATGAGGTGGTGAGAGGAAGGAAGGGAGGAGCAGCACGCAGGGGTTGGTGTGTTTTGTTTTCTCCTTGAAAGGAACATGGTTGGTTTGAAATTTTTCACTTTCATCTGAAAATTCTTAATGTTGCTGCAAGTTACTGCCAATATAAGGTTTGTAGAGATGGAAGAGAGCCTTTTTTCTTTCGTGGAGTCCTCCTGCACTGTGCTGTCCTATAGATGTTGTAATTTTTGCTCCTGTTGTTGTACCTGTAACAAAAGAAGGAGGGAAAATTACTGAGACTATTCAGGTATGATTGTGAACAGAGGAATGAATGGAAAACTAGACATGTAAGCAGCATCTGAAAAGAAACCTTTTCCCTTAATTTGACTGACCATCAAGTGTCTGTTCTTCAAATTCCTGGTATTTTAGCCACAGTTTAACTACTTTATCCTAAGATCGAGTTGGGCATGACATGACACGCTGAATGCTGACTGGCATATATTATTACACATGTGACCTCGTGCTTTTGCAAGGATGCATCCATTCATCTAGCACATCTTTGCCATTTCTGCATTGTTATGAGCCTGTAAAAAGCTTCTTAATTGCCTGGGGAAACTGGAAGTTCTGGGCAAGCAAGTGGGGTCAATATCACATTGCTTCTCATTGTTAAATAGTACATACCAGTGCTTGTTTGAAGTGCAGAAGTCTCCATGTAGAGCGTATTATTGCAGGCTTGTCGTCTTTGACTTCTACTGGGGACCAGGAAAGCTGAGTCCTAATCAAAACAGAAGTAGCTAGTGGCATTTGGAGAGGGAAGCTGAGGAAGGAAGCAAACGGGGAGTAAATGTGTGTCTGCAGTGAGCACGTGTATCAGGGATCTTGTAGAACCTGGGTGAGTGTTGGAAATCCAGAGCTGAGCTTTGGCACTCGCCGGCTGTGCTGGAGCATACAGAGAAAATTGGCTTGAGGTGATGAGGACAGTGGGTTTGTGGTGTGGGGCAGAACAGCCTGGTTTGGGATTGCTCCTTCCTTATTTGTTTATTTTTGCTACTAATTAGGCCCAGTCCTACATTTCAAATCCTAGGCAGATGGTGAAACACTTCACTGAGGGCTTGATGGTTTAAGGTGATTGTCTGAAGAAGCTTGAAATTCAGTACTAGAGTTAACAGAGCCGCCACCATCTGTGGAAACACCCTCCAGATTTCATCTGTCTACATCAAAACCCTACGTTGCAGTGCATTTTGATGAATAGATGCATGTGGTATTGAAGTGCATGGAAAGTTCTGTTAAACCTGAATGCTGTTCAGTCAGATTTTGTTGAAGAGGTTGAAATGTTGACAAGCAAAAATCAGACAGAGGCCTGCAGTGGGGTTATTTTGTCTCGAGAGGTTTTCCTCTTTGGCAGAGTAGTAGGTATATACACTTTCCAGGGCATGCTATCCTCTCTTTCTCCAAGGCTGAGGAAGTTGTGCACAGGGGCTGGGATGCTGGAAGGAAGAGGATATTTTGTCTGAGGCACAAACATAAGATATCAAAGCAGATATATGAACCAAAGCTAAAAGGAAGTGAATTGGGGAAAAAATGTTATTGTTGCTCGTCCTGGTTTGCAACTACATTACTGAGGTAGTTAGTAAGTCTATCTGGAGCCATCCAGAGTTTTGATTTAGAGTCTTTACAAAGTATACTCTGGTGTAAATGTTGTTTAATCCATCTTCCTTATGTAACCTGGTAATTCCTGTCACTTTTCTCCACTAATTATCAACAGAAGCAAAATCAGGCCCATCAGTTTCTGCAAAAGTGTATAAAAGTGACCTTAAAGGTGTGATTTAAGAAAGTTCCTGTGAACCTATTAGTGTTTATAAATCCATCAAGGGTGGGTGTGAGGAGGCTGGAGCCAGGCTGTGCTCAGGGATGGCCAGTGATAGGACAAGGGGAAACAGGGACAAGCTGAAACAGAAGAGTTTCCAAAGAAACACAAGGAAGAATTTCTTCCCTGTTGAGGTGAGGGAGCCCTGGCAGGGGCTGCCCAGATGGGCTGTGGAGGCTCCTTCTCTGGAGACATTCCAACCCAGCTGGATGAGTTCCTGTGTGCCCTGCTCTAGGTGGTGCTGCTCTGGCAGGGGGGTTGCACTGGATGAGCTTTCCAGGTCCCTTCCAGCCCTTGAGATTCTGTGGTTCTGTGAACCTAGAAACAGAAGTTAAAGACCATTTATGATGTTTCTTAAACAAACACAGAGGAATACAGACATACCATATATACACTTTTCATTCCCTGTATTTAAGGGTGCTTTTCCCTCCCCTTTTGTTAAATCAGCTGCAAGTTATCGTAACTGGTAGAAAGGTTTTATGTGATACTTAGGGTTTTTTTAAGGGACAGTAACTCAGGACAGGTCTATGCTAGCTTTTGCTTGCTAGATACCACCAGTGAGAACTGCAAATCCTCGAATTGCTTTTACATCAGCAGAGTATCAGTGAACACCTCTGCATGCAAGGTGCAGAAGTGTCTCCTGAGACACTTCTCGAGAGCGCATTTAGTTGGAGAAATGGATGTGCAGGCTATTCCTCAGCTTATTTGGGGAGTTGTAAAAGGGGAGGTGAGCTCCTTGGGAGATGGCTAGAGGGAATGCCAGACCCTCCCTCCAGAGATGGCTCAGCTGCTCACAGAGCAGCTGTGGAAGCTGCCACAGTCCGCTGCACTAGGGAGAACGGGCACTGACTAAGATGCAAAGCTGTAAGATGCAGCAGGTCAGCAGCTGCTCTGCAAGCAGCTGAGCTGGCTCTGCCGTAGCAGCGTGGTGAACAGGTGGAGGCTGGAACTCCTGCAGTCACCCTTCTCGGTGGGAGTCCTACAGCCGTCTTACTCTCACATTTGGCAGCGCTGCTGCTGCCTCAGTAAGCTTCAGGGGCTTTTATAGCACTCTCCTTGTTGGGCTAGCCTAAGTGCTTGTGAAGCTGCGTGGCAGACCCAGCTGGGGAAATTTGGTATCTGATTTTTGCCACTGTTCACATCAGAGAAGCTCCATGATCCCCACAAGTCAGAGTGGTCAGTGTCTGTGCCATAGAAGGGTGGCCAGGGATGCAAACAGCTGCCAGGGTGAGGTGGAGGTGTAGGAGGAAAGTGAGCTGGAAGCTACTGTCACAGAAACATGAATGAAACTGCAGTCCCTTCTGTTGCAAAACAGCAGAATGTTGGTGTTGCCTTCAGCTGGGGATGGAGAGACAATGGAAATGTTAATAAATCAGTTAATAAACTGATTGCTAATAAGCTAAATATGAGCCAGCAATGTGCCCTCGTGGGCAAGAAGCCAATGGCAGCCTGGGAGGCATCAAGAAGAGTGTGGGCAGCAGGTCAAGGGAGGTTCTGCTCCCCCTCTGCTCTGCCCTGCTGAGGCCTCATCTGGAGTCCTGTGTCCAGTTCTGGGCTCCTCAGCTCCAGAGGGACAGGGAAGTGCTGGAGAGAGGCCAGCACAGGGCCACCAAGATGATCAGGGGACCGGAGCATCTTCCTTATGAGGAAAGGCTGCAGGACCTGGGGCTGTTTAGTCTGGAGAAGAGGAGACTGAGGGGAGATCTTATTAACATTTATAAATACCTGAAGGCTGGGTGTCAGGAGGTTGGGACATCCCTCTTTTCTATAGTAGCCAGCAACAGTACAAGGGGTGATGGGATGAAGCTGGAACACAAAAAGTTCCACTTAAACATAAGAACAAACTGTGTCAGTGTTTCCGTGAGGGAGCCCTGGCCCAGGCTGCCCAGGGAGGGTGTGGAGGCTCCTTCCTTGGAGGGCTTCAAGACCCACCTGGACACGTTTCTGTGTGACCTGATCTAGGTGACCCCGCTTCTGCAGGGGAGTTGGACTGGATGATCTCTAAAGGTCCCTTCCAGCCCTACCATTATATGATCTATGATCCGCTGAGGAGCTTATCAGGCATGAGCTGTATATAGATTTGGTATATATGTATATATATTGTCCTTAAATTGTGCTGGAATATCCATTTGGTGGTTTATGCTGCTTTGACTCTCTTCTAAACTAACAGCTGAATTGAAAATGCAAACATGTTACTGATGCAGACTAATCTTGCATCTCCACCTATTCCTAGTTTTAACTGTCTGAGGTCTTTAATCTGTGGAGAATGATGTATCTCTCAGCTCTGTGTCTGTTCTCTCTTTCCTGTGCATTGAAATGTCCCAACTCTGCCACCAACTATCCGCTCCCTTTCTTCAAGTTTCTCCTTCTCACTGTTAGCCTCCGGGGCTCAACTCTCTGGAAGCACAGAGGGTGATTAATCAGTCTAATCAGTGTTACCTTTAAAAACCCACACAACCTGACTGTAGTTTTGTGTAGTCTTGACTTCCTACTTCGTGTTAACACTTGTTTTGTAAGAATGATTCTTACCTCAAAAGTGTCTCACCTGTCTACATAAGAGACAGTTATGCACCTGGTTACTCTGAAGAACGTTCCCGTGTCCATAACAAAATCCCACGTGGTGTATGAGCTGCAGCAGCTTCACAGTGACTAGTGATGGCCACAAGAATGCAAGGAAAGGGTAAGGTTAAAGTGAATATTCACACGATGGGGCATAGCTGGGAGATGCAGCAGCAGTGTGAGCCTATAAAGAAAAAAGCTGTTTATGAATCTGTCCTTAAGATGCATTGAATCAAAGGGGTATGTCTTTTGGGAAAGAGAGATTATATAGGGTTGGCCTCAGAATCATTCACATGTGTTCAGCTGAACAAATGTGGTTAAAGTCTCCTGAGTTTTGTGTGGGTTTCTTGGTTTTGGTTTTTTTCCCATCTCAACCCATGATCACGTTTTGCTCATGAGCAGAATGTTTACCAAGCCTACATGGTCCTCTAGACAAATGTGTCCTGGTTTAGGGCCACCTAGGAACAAAGGACCACCATCAGCCATAAGTACAGAGGGCCTTTGGAATCTCCAAGGACAGGGAGAGCTCACTTGCCACTTACGGCCTCAAGTGAAAACAGACAGGACTGCTCAGCTTGGGGAAGAAAACAAACATTAATTTAATCCGGTGTCCAGTTCTGGGCTCCTCAGCTCAAGAGGGACAGGGAACTGTTGGAGAGAGGCCAGCACAGGGCCACCAAGATGATCAGGGGACTGGAGCATCTTCCTGATGAGGAAAGGCTGCGGGACCTGGGGCTGTTTAGTCTGGAGAAGAGGAGACTGAGGGGGGATCTCATTAACATTTATAAGTATATAAATGGTGGGTGTCAGCAGGTTGGGGCAGCCTTTTTTTCTGTTGTATCCAATGACAGGACAAGGAGTGATGGAAAGAAGCTGAAACACAAAAGGTTCCATTGAAACATGAGGAAAAACTCTTTCAGTGTTTCAGTGAGGGAGCCCTGGCCCAGGCTGCCCAGGGAGGGTGTGGAGGCTCCTTCCTTGGAGGGCTTCAAGACCCACCTGGACATGTTCCTGTGTGACCTGATCTAGGTGGGACCTGCCTTGGCAGGGATGTTACCTGTGTTGTCTACTTACCTGTGTCTTGAAAGAGGCAGTTGTTCACCTGTCCTAACTGTCCTGTGCGAGGTTTCCCCTGGGGGGTGTGTGTGTGTACTCAGAATATGCTTCAGCTCACGGCATCCACTCTCCAGCTGTGATTGTGTGGCAGTGCCTGCTGGTTATGTTGCTGCTCAGCCTTCATGCAGTACTCTGTGCAGCCTCATAGCCACAAATCATAGTGTCCTCTGACACTGAAAAGGTGGTGCAGAAGCATTGCCATCCTCCCTGTGCTGTGTAAGGCAGTGGCCAGCTTCTGGAATTAGTGCATTATTTGGTGGATGCAGCCATTAGTAGTGTACTTTGTGAACTTGTCTAATATCAAACAAGCAGGTTGATGAGGTTAAATTTGGCAACATACTGAACAGAAATGCAAGAGCTCTACCACAGAACGTTTTCTTAGACTGTGCCTTTCTAATCAGAGAGGCATTGACTGCATTATCCAACATTGCTGGAACTCAGCCTTACTGAGGTATCAATACCTTGTTGTCCTTTGGTTGATGAAATCCTTACCTGCTCATGCATTTATGCCTTTCATCCTACATGTGTTTTGTAAGAGACAACGAGACTTTCCGTCGTTATCTGTAGCAGTTTTGAGTCCTCACCTGAAGGTGGAGATCATTTTTTTTGACTGAGTGAGCAAAATCTGACTCCAGCTATCCAAGCCTGGTGGGAAGAGAGCACAGCATCTGCTCTGTGTTCACACCACTGGTATGTGTATCCTCTCTACTTCTACGTTGTAATGTTTTCAGGGATCTGACTAAGGTGGAACACAGGGAGCCCTGCAGGTGGGACTCCCACTCGTGTTGATGTCAGCCTGCTTGCTGCTCCTGTATTTTTGGGAAGTGGTGTGGTATTTTGGTGTTGCAGAAGACAGTAGTAACAAATCTGCCCTGAAGGGTTCACTGTGTTCCTACTCAAGGTTTTCAAGTTACTTCATGTGCCAATTTCATCTACCATCTTCCAAAACCACATTTACCAAAAGCTGAGCCATTCCCACGCATGGTTTCTCAGTTTTCCCTGGTAGCTTTACTTCCTTGCATCTCCAGCTTCGTTATCTCCACCCCTATATGTTCCATAGCTATAACTGAAAGTCAGAGACTACACAAATGAGTGGTTGACCCACACCCAAGGGAATCTACTGGTAATCACTAGAGCTCATTTGGCCAGAGCCTGAGCAATTGTTCAGGAGCCTTCATTCTCCTGTGCCCCTTTCCCTGATTTTGCTCCCTTCCTCTCCCAATGGGATACTCCTGTGGAAGCTGCTGGTGCAAGAACTGCTGGGCAAATACATCCAGTGTAGGCACTGCCTGTGTTTCCAAAAACCTTTGTGGTTAAATACTGCAACGTGCCTGTTCCCCCTGTAGCATATGTAAGAGGTGTCTAGAGAACTTAAGCTACTGGCAAGTAGTTTTGTCTCCCAGTAAGAGCTTTCTAGCTAACCTTTTATTATACTTGGTAATGGGCACCTTGTGTGGCCCCATGTTTAATTTGGCTTCTCTTTGTCTATTTGATCAAGCTAGGTTATGGAGTTGGCTTTAAATTACATTTGCCTTCACACATGTATATAAACAATGATAAGGGAAAACTGAGTTTGTACAGCCAAGGAGGGACAAACCTAGAAAAGAACTGAAGTTGCACATGCAGCTGCAAGCCTAACCCTTTTTTATTCCTCTCACTTTCATTTGTGCTTACTTGGCTTTATGCTCACCTGCTACCCCCCAACATACTGTGTTGTGTTCTCAGCTACTAATGGCTGCGTCTTACATGGTAGCCTGGGAATAAACGTTGGTGTGAATGTCACTGAAAGGAGTCTGTGAGTAGCATACACAGAATTTACTGTTCCCCAAAACTCAGCTGTATTTCTTGCACCATAGTTATTATGTGATGTACCTCTGATTTTAGCCTCTGGAACTTTCTCTTTGAACAGTCCAATAAAAATGGAGCCTGGAGTTTGTTTACTTCTGACATAAAAAGCAAACAGCTGAGGGAGCAGGCAACTTTTATTGGACCTGTAAAGGAGTAATATAGATGGCAGAGATTTCAGGCTGTATTTTGTCATGGGTTTCAGGGGTTCCGGGGGTACTGAGCTGTTGGTGCAGGGAGGGTTGGTGGTTTTCACTGATTGATTGATGTTGGGCAGTCTTTGAGACCACACTGTTGCATTTGTGCAGGAAAGAGACTGAGTGAAGACATGGTCTTGCAATACCTCGGTATGGAAAGGGTATTTAGAAGAGGAGATACTCAATTTTTGTGCTGCCTTTGTCAGTCTGGATCTGTACCCTGACAGGCAGTGGAAGCCTGTGTGTGCTACCAGTGTCCTGTGAAACAATGTGCTGAATGAAGGATGGTGGAGAGTCTACAGCTCAAATAGTTGTCTTGAAAGGATGCTACTAAGTGATGCAGCTTTTAAACCATGGAGCGTTTCGAAGCATTCCTCCTGTGGAATGTTTGCCTTGTAACTGCATCAGAACTAGTCACCTGCCTGCATTTCGTAATGAGATGTCTGGCATGTCTGAGGTGAAACCAAGCCACAAAAGCAAACACATTCAGAATTAACAGGCTGATACTTCTGCGTCTGCTCTACCCCAGGAGCGTTGGTGGGAGCTGTGTCAGCAGATGGTAAGGGGAAGGACTTGTCCCGAAGGAACCCCTCTGTGTCCTTCTGTGCAGCTGGCCTTGACCTTCTTTCATGAGGTTTTGGAAAACATTCTTTGGCAGAGCGTGCTAAAATTGGGGCATAAAAGTGACAGATTCAGTATCCGGGTCTTAAATAATACTTAAGTAGTCTTTTGTTGTGTGAGCTGAGCAAAAGCCAACATTGCTGTCCTTGGGTTAATGCAGCTGGATATGTGTCATTCCAGTTTCATAATTGCTTCCTCAATAAACAGAATCGGAACTATAGTAATAAGATGCTATTTTAAAAGTACACTTTTTCAAGCATTTCTGAGTACTTCCCCAATACCTGAGCCAATGGGTTTAATTCTTTGTGAAAATCCCTTGTCCTCCTCTGTAAAAATCCTTTTAATCAGCCTCTTGTTTACTTTAGAAGGCTTTTGCCCTGTTTTCTCATTTGTACTGCTGTAAATTCAGAGGTGTTTCACTGAAACATGGGATGTGTCCTTCCTAACAGAATACAGCTTATGCTTTGATAATAGAAGTGGCTGCAGACCAGCATTTCTGTCAGCTTTTGGGATGCAGCTGTTTAGAGAACTGTTAAATACGGTTACAAATCAGATGTTCTCCCAACTAATAATTTAAAGTTGCTGCTAAGTTCAAGTCACTTTTTGAATCAACACCATCTCCATCTACTGCTGTGTGTTTCTAAAGAATAATTTCTTGTGAGGTCACCCACTGGTTCCCTGTTATGCCTGAACCATGTGAGACACGTTAGTAGTGCCTCTGCTCTCTGGTGCTGTGACTGCCATATATGTAGGTGATCTGCCACTCCCGTCCCTCCAAAAACAGTGATAAAGGTTTGAAATAGAAAATCTTAGACTCATAGAGTTGTTTTAGTTGGAAAATACTTTTGAGATCGTGGAGTCCAAGCCTTGCCTTCACCCTGCCACAGCCACCACTAACCCCTGGCCCTCAGCCCCACGGCTTTGGGATCCCTCCAGGGCTGGGCACTGCCCCAGCTCCCTGGGCAGCCTGGCACAGGGGCTGACAGCCCTCTCAGGGAAACAGTTCTGCCTCAGCTCCAACCTCAACATTCCATGGGGCAACTTGAAGCCATGTCATGTCATTGATTACTTGTTCAGGTAGTTGCAGAGAATGATCATGTCTCCCCTCAGCCTCCTCTTCTCCAGGCTGAACATCCCCAGCTCCCTCAGCCCCTCCCCATCAGACTCGTGCTGGAGACCCATAACCAGCTTTGTTGCCCATCTCTGGATCCTCTCCAGCATCTCAATGTCCTTCTTGCAGTGAGGAGCCCAGAACTGGACACAATATTCGAGGTGAGACCTCACCAGCACCGAGTACAGGGCAACAATCACCTCCTTGGTCCTGCTGGTCACACTTGGGCACGCTGCTGGCTGTCAACCAAAATAACGTTGTGTTCATTCTTCCTCTAAGACAAAACTGTTCTTTTATTCATAGGTCTAAATATCTAAGCCACCTTTCTAATTCTGGTAGAATTGTATGTAATTAAGGTGCAGATGACGACGTAAGTCGGCAGAACTGATGGGATATTAGGTTAGCTAGTTTAATAATCAGATTTAAATAATCAGAACCTTAGTAAATGTACAATCTGCTGTGCAAGAGTAGCTAAGAGGATTAACCATGATAAAAACCCATGGAAAGACTAGAAAACTTGAATTGTAAGTCAGGGATTGTTAGTACAGGATAAGTCTTGCTGTTTAACGTTTTTATGTTAAGGTATAGCAGACACCTTTATGGTGTTTTGGTCTTACAATGTGGGCAATGTTGTGAAAATAGCTACAACTCAAAAAAACCCCTCATCCTAAATGAAACTGTCAGCCTCTTTAACTCTTCTTTATGAGCAATGACACTGGAATCCCATCGGTTTTGTCAGATACCCTTGTCTTGCTGTTTGTGTGCACGGCGACTTTGGTTTTGGTAAACAAATATTTTAACCACATTTCCGTGTTTCACTTGTGTATTGGCATTTTAAATCAATTGAATTACAAAATAAACACTAAATGTAAGCTCTGACTTCCCAACAATCTGTCGGCGTTGGCGTGCTGCCTGTTGATAAACCATACCTTGGTGTGTCCTTTGTGCCTAGTCTCTTTTTAACTGTGTGTAGTCTCCTAGGATGGTAGGAGGTGGTGAGAGAGGTGGATGGGAAACCTTTATACAGCTAAAACATCTCCTGGCCTAGGGAATTGTCATTCCTGTGCTTGGGGGATGTGTAGAGGGGCACAGAGACCGAGCTTATCGGCGTTGTAGAGTACATGTGGGAAACGGAGGTGCTGCAGTTGCTACTGAAAATGTGGTTAGCGACGCCAGAGAGGTGTAGTAAATCTGGAGGAAGCTGTGCTTTAGTTGTAGTAACTCTGCCATTGAGTCTGTGCCTTACACCAGAGGACATTTCAGTACTTGAAAAACGCAGGAAACTGTGTGGGTTGTACATTGTGCTTTTGCACTTCCACCTGTGTGCATGGGACAATCTACACTGGATCAGTTCCATGCTAGATCCCGTGTGCTCACTGTGCTTTTTAGAACGAGTCAGTCGTAGCCTTGTGTTCTGTCTTCACCATTAAACTCACAGAGAGACTCCAGCAGGAGACAGCTCAGCCATCTCTGAAACCATGCAGGTTTCAGCATGTTTGTCTCTCTTGTGGGAGTAACCAGAGACCTTGACTTGGTGGCACTGATGGATTTTATGGTGGGCCACCCTTCCTATCTTCCACCCCCAAAACTGCCTTACAGCAGCTGAGTATTTGGAACAGAACAGGAGGTGGTTTCAGTTGCATGAAGCGATGGGCTTGCCCAAGAGAGGAGTGGCTCAGTGGGAAGGGAAGGGAAGGGAAGGGAAGGGAAGGGAAGGGAAGGGAAGGGAAGGGAAGGGAAGGGAAGGGAAGGGAAGGGAAGGGCCTTTGTCCTGGGGAGATCTGCAGGGCTCCAAATGCAGTGTGGGCAGCTGATAGCCGGGGAACACTTGTGAGGAGGGAGCTTGGTGTTTGGCAAGAGAAGATGCTTTTAAATGCATCAACTTCAGAGAGCATCATCATCTGGCTGGGATTCACAGTGGGGTTTCAGGTCACCGAGGCAATGTAAGTGGTAAATTGGCCCAGGACAGCTTTACCTGCCATGACTACAGACTTGTGTGACTTCTTTTGGGGTGTGTTGGTGGGTTTTTTGACTCTGCATAGGACTGATTCAGGGAGCAGCAGTGTAGCAGAAAACATGACACTACCAAGTGAGGTAAACAGTTTTCTTCCCGAGTCAATGTGAGAGTGAGGTAGAGCAGGAGGAACCATGCCTTTGAATTCACTGGACCGAATCCTGAAACTCTTTCTTGTGCCTACCATGACATGAGGAAATACTTAAAATAAGAAATGGGAGAAGAGGCCAGCTTGATTTTCATGCCTGGCATTAAAGCACAGGAGAAGGAAAACTGAGTAGAGAAAATTCCATATATGCAGAGAATGGAATAATAATGTTATGAGAGAGGAGTACTAGTAGGAATAGTAACGTTATAGGTAGTCTCTGCAGCAGGCTGGATCTATATTTAAGCACAAATTATATGATTAATAACATGATATTTTGGTGGCTTCTACAGAGGGATTGGTCTAGATGATCTCTAAAGATCCCTCCCAACCCCTACCATTCTATGATTCTACGACAGCACAAGTCCTTGCAGCATCTCTTGTGTGGTGTAACTGGTACCATTTTGTAGTGCTTGCCCCTGTGTGTGCAGCGTACAACACATTCTGGTTTTGACCTAATGCAGGAAAAGGCACTAGATATAGATCCAGTTCAAGGGATTTTGCTCTGTGTCCTCTTGCTCTCTGCTCTTGATGTATTCAAAGGTTGATGACTCTTGACAGAGCTGTACAAGGGATTGTTGGTGTGCTTGGGCTTCAGGATATGCTTTCCTTCATGTCTGGATTTAATTGTAGGTAATTCTGGAGGAAAAAACTGTTTTCTTACCTTGGGAAATGCAGCATTCTTGTGGCATCTGGCCATTGTACCCAGCAATCAATCAGTCACTAGAGAAAGAAGGGGCAGAAATGAGAGATGCAGAAAATAAGTGATCTAAGCAAAATGCCACTGAATAGCTTCTTTCCTCCTCTAAAGGACTGGATGGCTGTGACAGCAGTTGTTCACAGCCCTGACTGGAAATAGCAAGACTGTTGTGAGGAGGCACTTATGGGCAGCCTGTTGTCTGCTCCCCACACGTTAGTGATAGCAGTGTACTCTCATCAGGAGCTGTAATAAGCCTGAACTCCAAACTTCCATTCTTTCCTAGCGCTTGGTGGGAGTTGTGAGCGCTCTTACAAGGTGCCTTTCTTTGGGGCCACCTTGTCCACTCAGTTTCTATTTGTTGTGGTTTGATTTCTGTTTTCTCTTAGCAAACGCTTTCCAAGAACTTGGGATGGTGGGGTTTTTTTTCCCCACTTAGGTTGTGTTACTGGTGATACTCTCACAAAACAGCGTTGAACCAAGGTGTTGCTCACACCAGAGGTGCCTGAGGCTTTACCTTACGGGCTTCAAATAGCGAGAAGTAATGGGATACTGGAAGTGGCCCTGTCAAGTGAAAAAGGGAAAAAGCTCAAGCCTGAAATCACTGTATTGACTGCTGGTAAAAATAACAGCAAAGCCTCTGACAGCTGAAAGAGAGCGAAAGGAGGAAAAGCACGTTGCCTTCAGGTTTTTCCCTTTGTTCATTGGCGCCGTGCCCACACACCCCATTCAGGGCTCTAGAAATGGTTCACTGACTTGAAACTCTGGCTGCTTTTAATTGTCTGGGGTTTATTTGTTTAAGTAATGTGAGGAAAATACCGAGCTAGGTCTCTCAACATTGAATTGTCAACTCTACAGACATTTTTTGTCGCGGCGCTGCAGACAAGTTAAGGAGGATTCGGGTTTTACATTTGTTTTGCTGGATTCCAAATGCTGCTTTTCCACTGTGGCTTTGAATTGTTGTTGCAACCTCAGAGAATCTATTGAGCTGGCTAACAGCATTTACACAAGAAGTCAGCACCAAATCCGTCTGTAACGCTGGAAAGCTGTTGGTGTGTATTCAAGGAGGGTGCTGTGCGAGTCATTTGGAATGGGGTATTTGCAGCATTTTGTGGTGTTAGAAGTGCTGGGGGAAAAAAACATACAAAAAAAGTACCCTGGCATAACAGAATTTGTGAAAGCAAAACTGTTCCATTCCTTTGGCTTTTAAAAATACTAAAAATCACCCGTGTAAAGATAATGTTTTGTTTGTAAACAAAGCTCCTGTTGTCAGAGGTAAAATGGGAAGAAGAAAAACATTTTTGAGCACTAATAATGCCCTGTACAACTCCCTGCACCAGCACAGGCTGGGGGTGACCTGCTGGAGAGCAGCTCTGCAGAGAGAGACCTGGGAGCCCGGATTGATAATAAACTGACCATGAGCCAGCAACGTGCCCTCGTGGGCAAGAAGCCAATGGCAGCCTGGGATGCATCAAGAAGAGTGTGGGCAGCAGGTCGAGGGAGGTTCTTATCCCCCTCTGCTCTGCCCTGCTGAGGCCTCATCTGGAGTCCTGTGTCCAGTTCTGGGCTCCTCAGCTCCAGAGGGACAGGGAAGTGCTGGAGAGAGGCCAGCACAGGGCCACCAAGATGATCAGGGGACTGGAGCATCTTTCATATGAGGAGAGGCTGCAGGACCTGGGGCTGTTTAGTCTGGAGAAGAGGAGACTGAGGGGGGATCTCATTAACATTTATAAATATCTACAGGGTGGGTGTCAGGAGGTTGGGACATCCCTTTTTTCATTTAATGTACCTTTGAGTTTGAGACAAAGTACTTGTTCAGTAATTTCGTTTTAACAAGGTTTTCTCTGCTGAAGGACTGAAGAGGTATGGGTGGACCTAGAGATGGACCCACAGGACAGGCAGGATCTGCATTTTCAGTGGAGGAGTGGGGATGTGTTCTTTGGGCGTATTCCCAGCTGGGATGACAAAGATCCTCTTATTGCCACACAGACATTGCAAAGTGGAGGGCTTGCTTGAAGTAATCCTGCTTGCCTGGGTACTTGGTCTCATTGCTCTGTGTAGAATTACCATCCTTCAGTTGTATTAGGGACAAATTTTGCACATTTCCTTTTTCATACGTGATATTTTCACGTAGAAAACCAGCCAGGCTCATGATTGATGGAATAGACACCACACACTTCTGCTTTCACGGTTGTGTCCTCCCACGGACTCTCCCTTGCCTTTTAAATACCACTCAAAGAGAAGTCAGCTGTTTGTCTCATGCTTCACACTGTTGTGTTTGTTAGAAGAGCCACGTCCTAACCAGTGGACAAAACAGCCCTGGTCCTAACCAACAGAGCTGTGTTCTTGCTTGCTTTTTGGCTCAGTCAGAGCAGCATTGGTGGTGGTTGATGTGTTATGAATAGTGGCTGCTGGAGCAGTGAGAAGTCACCTGGTCTGGTACTCGGGGCTTTTGGAAGCAAAGGTGAACATGGTTTCATTAGAATGAATATTCCTGGTGGTTTTATCATTTTGAAGTCAGTCTTTGTGCTGTGGGAAGTGGACTTGGCAGTGTTGTCCATCTTCAGAAAGCCACGGGGGAGTTAAATGGCAGAGGTCCGCGGAGGTAACTCTGCTGTGGAAGTGGGGTCTGGAATCCTGCTTTCCCATTCCAGTTGAGAAACCTGACTCACAGAAAGTCTGGGTTGGAAGGGGCTTTTTGAGATTGCCTGCTCCAGCCTTTTACTGAAAGCAAGGAAGGGCCTTTAGGTTATTCAGTGCCCTGCCAAGCTGAATCTGAGCTATTTCCAGCAAAGGGAGCCACGCTCCTTCTCTGGGTTTAATTCCTCTCATAGTGAGCAACGTCTCCTCGTGTCTGGATAGAGTTTCCCCTGAATCAGCTCAAGCCTGTTGCCTCCTGGCCTGTTCTCTGTGCATCCTTGCAAAGAGACCAGCTCCCTCTTTGTGTGTGAGCTGTGAATGCTGTAGCTGTCAGTTCTTGTGCTCCACTGAAACAACGTGAAACACTCACAACATGATTGCAGGGTGCGCATGTCAGGGATTGCCCTCTGGTTTGGATACAATCCCCGGTCGCATTTGTTGGGTGGTAGATGTTACTTAGAGCCAGGAGTGGGATGGCACATCCAGATAAGATTCCCTTGTTGAATGCTGGAAAATGGAGTGAGAGTTGGCCAGGACACATTTTTCTCTTTGCCACGGAGAGTTGTCGAGCAAAGAGAGAAAACATTTCACAGCTGTCCTGCACAAACTGCAAGTGTCTGGCAGTTGACACCCAAACCTAGCTCGTTTAACTCGGCGAGCCTTTTATGTGAGAGCTTGATTCGTCAGGTTTATGCTGGGATGCAGACTTGCTGCTGTATGTAATTTGTGAGGAACTGAGGCATCAGAATCAGTGGTGAGCTGCTGTGAACTTCAGCTTGCCCGAGGCTTTGCTGCTACGGTGTAATATCAGAAGAGTTACCAGTGTGTTTCACTTTCTCTGATGATAACAGTTTCCTTTTCTGTGGTTGAAAATGCAAATTCATAACTAAATCATGCTGACTTGGTAATTTTTGGAGGGTTCTGAACTAGCAGCTCACTAGGGATCTTTGACTTGCCCGTTCTGGTGGGCTTTGTTCTGAGTGCCTTCCTTCTGCTGCTCGTACTCACTGCATCCCTTATTCATTGGTAGAGCAGCACAGCCGTGTCCCAAATACAAGGAATACAAGCTGTGATCATTCTGATCATAAAGGAATGAGCTCTGACATGAACGTTTGCTCTCTTACCATACTGTTAGAAGCTCAGATCCTGGTGGCTGTCAGATGTGGGGGTTTCAGAACCTGGCATATTCTCTGCTCCTGACATCTACAGCCTTCACCACAGGACAGGAAAGTGGTGTTTCATTTTTGCTGAGACCGAAAATGGGTTCCTGCTACTTGTTTAGTGTTGAAGAGTGTTTTCAAGGCTGTAATTTGTAGTCTCACCCGCTCTAGTTCACGCAGAGGAAGCTGTTACTCAGCCTGTGTGTGTTCTAGGAGCACAGGCAGGGATAATTTGTCCTGTTGTTTATGAATGTAAATACTGTTTTAAGGCAATGGTAACCGAGAGTGTTTTTCCTATTCACAGAGCAAGCTTTACATGGAAGGATTTAGAAGCCTAAAAGAAGGAGAACCAGTGGAATTTACTTTTAAGAAATCTTCCAACGGCCTTGAATCAATACGGGTAACAGGCCCTGGAGGGAGCCCCTGCTTAGGAAGTGAAAGACGACCCAAAGGGAAGACAGTACAAAAAAGAAAACCAAAGGGAGATAGGTAATTATGTTACTTTGCTATTCCTCCTTCCCCCCACCACCCCTTTTCCCTTTTTTTTTCTTTGCAAGTGTTTATTGAAAGTCTGTTTTGATCATGTATCCATTTGTGAAGACAAACCCTCCTGTGTACGGGCTCTTACGTGGAACTCGGGCGTTCGGTTAAACCCCTGAAGCTGTTGTCTACGGGACTACATAAATCATCCCCTCCACTGGTTTTACTACAGAAGCTTTTATTGAATTAGAGGCAGCCTGCAAAGGAATGTAAAACTGATTTGCAAATATTGCTGTTAGAAGAGTGGTCAGGCTGAAAACAGGTGAAGTAACGTCCTGCTTAGGTGGGAGCTGTGCGTGCTAGAGGCTCGTGTGTGCAGGGGGCTTTTAAACTGTGCATCCGTGGTTTTAGACAGAGGAAAGGGTAAGTGGTGCACTCAGGGTTGAGATGTGTGTAATTGATTAATTATGTTTTGATGCCTGATGGGCTGAGGAATGGTAATAATCTTTTACACCTTTCAGGTTAGTCCTGAGAGCTGGGCTTTGTGTACCAATGCAGCAGTCCGGCTTGCACCGCCTGCTCTCTGCCTCTCATGGCTTGAAGAAGTTCTGTGATCCTCTGAAATAGTTTTTTCTTATGTTTAAATGGAACTTTTTGTGTTCCAGCCTCATCCCATCACCCCTTGTCCTATTGCTAGCTACTGTAGAAAAAAGGGATGTCCCAACCTCCTGACACCCACCCTTTAGATATTTATAAATGTTAATGAGATCCCCCCTCAGTCTCCTCTTCTCCAGACTGAACAGCCTCAGGTCCCGCAGCCTTTCCTCATATGAAAGATGTTCTGTACCCTTGATCATCTTGGTGGCCCTGTGCTGGCCTCTCTCCAGCACTTCCCTGTCCCTCTGGAGCTGAGGAGCCCAGAACTGGACACAGGACTCCAGATGAGGCCTCAGTAGATATGGCAGAGTAGAGGAGGAGCAGAACCTCCCTTGACCTGCTGCCCACACTCTTCTTGATGCATCCCAGGCTGCCATTGGCTTCTTGCCCACGAGGGCACATTGCTGGTTCATGCTTAAGAGCCTCCTACAGCTCCAGCTGAGCCGATGTGGGTAAGGAGATGTGAATAAGGGGAGTGGAATGAGCTGGAAAGGAGAGCCCTGAACTGTTACCAGAATGAGAGAAGCTCATAGAAACCGTTCTTAACAGATGGATGGGACCAAGGCAGATGGGGAAAGTCCTGCCACCCAAGAGCTGGGAAGCAAGGCTGGGCTGGTGGTAACACGTAACTGCAACACAGCGGACACGTCCACTCCTGCACTTGGCCAGCCCCAGGGACCTACTTCAGACAGGTCCTGAACAGCACCAGGGCAAAACAGGGGACAGACCAAGGGAGAGTGCCCAGCTGAGCAGAGGAACAAAGCACAAGTTTGGGCACTCACAGCCTTTGGCACAGAACGGGGTCAGTAATGTCACTGTCAAAGGGCCGAACTTTCCAGCTGCTCTCCAAGACAGGTTGTGTTCCCAGCTCTGCTGTTTTCTAAAGAGGAAGCTGGCACAGAAGTACTGCAGAAGTTGCATGGCTTCTACAGTGATTTCCTCAAAGGAACTTACTCAGGGCTGGGATTTCAGAAGGTAAAGCATGAATACCTCCTCCTCCTCCTCCCTCCTGACTCATTTCACCTGGTTTGAGATGCTAAGAATTCTTCTACTTCTGGATTTCATTCCTGCTTTTCCCATTTTCCAAGCACAGGGCATTTTTGTGGCTGTTTGCTTTTTCCTTGCTTCACAGTGATTCTGGTGGATGTTTCATTCCTCCTTCCAGGGGCTTATGGACTGCAGAGACTGCTGTAGCTGTGTTCCCTTCCATGCAAACTGCCATGTGAAATGAGGTCCCTCTGGCCTACTAACCCCTTTCCAGCAGCACTGTGCATTTAAGGAGAGACTGTAAGAAATAGGGAGGTATAGCTCAGGCATTTCTTCAGTATCAACACTTGAGCCACAAAAGACAATTCAGGGATGTGTTAAGTATCTGAGCTGCAGGATGCAGCTTCCTCTCGGATCCTCAACCGACACTGGAGATGATTTGTGCAGAACTGATGCTGTGAGTAATCTGCACACTTAGACAATAGGCTAGAAAGGGGGAGAAATACAAGTCTGAGATGTGCTTTCTTGCATGATGTTATTGGCCACAATAAGCCACAAACCTAGTGGGAACTGCTTGTAATAGGAGCAGCAAAATGTTGCTAGATTTAAGGACAAAGGGGGAAAAAAGGCAAAAGCCAAGAAGCCTGAGAGCTTTGTGCTGCTCCAGTACTCGTGATATCTTTGCTGGAATACAGTCAGTTAGGGACACATATTTGCTCTGTTTTTCAGGCTGACAACTTCTTGGGAAGTTTATCAACAGCTCAGTTTTTTCCAAGAGTGGGACAAAACCAGAGGGCTCAAAAGAGGGGTTAAAAATAGGTAGCTCTTAAAAATAGCTGCTGCTAGATGCTGTGGATTGGAGGCTTGAAAGCAGGCTTGAAGGTGAATCTCTAGGGCAAGGGGTTAATCTTTCCTTTTCTTTGTGCAAACCCATCCAAGTCTAAGTTAGAAGCCTCTGAAAAGTGTTACTGCATGTATTCATTAGACAGCCCTTGTTAAAATCTGCATCATCCACCTGTGTTTAAGAGCTCAGCAGCCTCAGCCCTTCCTGCATACCAAACATACAGTGTGCTTGCAGGACTTGGTCCATCCAGCCTGATGAGAATAGAATCAGATCTCCAAGACCAAGCATTTATTCCACTAAAAGATGAAAGGAAGAGGGCATAAGGGAGGAAAGACAAAACAACTACCACTGAGTCATAGAGTGGTAGGGTTGGAAGGGACCTTTAGAGATCATCCAGTCCAGCCCCCCTGCAGAAGCAGGTTCACCTAGATCAGGTCACACAGGAACGTGTTCAGGTGGGTTTGGAAACCTCCAGAGAGAAGCCTCCACACTGTCCCTGGGCAGCCTGGGCCAGGGCTCCCTCATCTCAGCACTGAAACAGTTTTTCCTGTGTGTATAGCACCCAGTCTGTATGGACCATACAGTGTTTGGCATGATGTCATCTCCAGCCTAGGGTGGAGATAACCTTCAGTCTTCTGGAAGTGACAGGTGAAGAGCTGCGCTAGAATAGTGCCCCAGAGTGAGAGCACAAGTGGGGAAGCCTCGCCTGTCTGCAGCAGACTCTCTCCCCAGGTCCAGCACACAGCATTAGGAGTTACTTTCCTCAAGAGAGAACAGATTTGTCTTCCTGCCTGTTTCCATAGCTCCAACAGTCAGGAGCCAGACTGCAGGGCCCAGAGATCAGCACTTGAATGCTGGAGCAAGGGACTATCTTTCAGAAGACCCGGAGGAAATCCCATGCCAAAGCTTCAATGCAGAGAACACTGTTTAGTTTTCAAATCTACCAAATCCACCACATGGTCACTTGAAATAAAGACTCCTCCTTCCCATCAGAGGTGCCTTCCAAAGGAGCTCTTCACATGCTTTGGGTGAAGGCAGGTTTCTGTGCTGAAACAAGACCAAGCAACAGCCAAGCCTAATTTTCTTTGCTGCGAGCTTGTGTTAAGAACAGAGTAGAGCCTGAATAAAGTTGTCCTTGTTTTCTGTCTGCATGCCTGTACACATTTTTCACAGTGTTTATAATAAGGAATCCAAATTCAGTGCTAGAGTGAGTAGATGCCATTCTGAAAACGTGCAAGGAACAGATGAAGGGAGTAGGAAGGTGTCGTTTGTGCGCAGCCTCATGTAGAGTAAAACAGTCCCTGCGCAGCAGATGGGTTTCTTAAGCACATACACTGGGTTTGGAGTGCGGAATGTTTCCTTTAATCAGATGTCTCCTCAGGCCTCGTGTTTTTGGAGTATTTCACCCTCTGTCGTCGAGAGAGGAGCCTTCTCTCACTTACAATGAAGCACCGGCATATATATTGAGGCCCTTGCTGTGGTGAGGTGTGGTGTAGTGGTACACGAAGCGATGGCACTGGAGCCTTGTCTCCAGTAACGATTCACCATATCTGAAGGGATTTAGAAGCACGAAGGAACTGAGAACTTTGGTCAGTTTGACAGAGGTGATAAAAAACTTCAGTGGCATGTATGTTAAAAGCATTTCTGTCTCTGCAGGACTACCTGATCCGACTGGCATCTGCCACCTTAGTGAACGTTTCCCTTGCTGGTTAGTTTCTTGCCACTATGCTAATACACTGCTTTCAAGTGGGCAAGAATAAACAGAAAAGTACATACATTTTCAGGGCCCAGCTCAGTGAAGCCTGTGCTTTGAAAGGGGTAGGGAGAGGGCATTATTTCACAAGGTTTCTTAGATTGGTGCTGACCCTGACTGCAGGCTGTGCTGCTTTATGCTTACCTGACTCGCTCCAGCTCTCAGTGAACTGGAAACAAAACTACTTGCAGGATGAACTGTTAAAAAGATGCAGTCTGGGCTGTGTTTTACTACAAACAATACCCAGTGTAAATAACTAAACCCCAGACCTCTCTTATTTTAGGAAAACAGTTGCATGTCGTTACTTTCCCTTGATATGTTGCTCTCCAGCCTCACCTAACAAATATCCTCAAAGCACATGCTAAATATGTAACACCAAGGAAAGATTATAGTGGCGATGCCAGGGGGTGGAACAATTGTTACACGTCTTGGCCTGTTGAGAAAGACCCCAACAACTTGAAAGTGGGAGAAAACTGAATTACAACATAGCTGCTAAATCAGGTATTCCCACAGCGTTGCCTCTCTGATTTATCGCTGTTGATGCATGTGAAGCTCTTCAGAAGGAATAAAAGTTCTGGAGCCCTTTAACTTCAAATGAGTAAAGTCTGTACAGTAATATCATTCCAGCTGTTTCTTTTATTAGCTGCGGCTTCATGTTTCTGTCCTTGACACTTGAAGATCAAACCTACTGAAATATGAATCATTGGAAAATGTGAGTTTACTTCAGCGTCTCATTTTGTCAAGAAGCTCATTATGTAAGAGGAATGTGTCATGGAGGTAGTCATCCCCGTGGTGGGGGTGCAGGCATGCTACTGCTCTTCCCACCGTGCACACCCCCCTGAATACACCTACGGGCTGCTGTTGATGCAGGTAATAAGACATAGGCTATGTCTTGAAAGAAATCGTGGGTTTAAGAGCTTATTTGCCTCAGGAAAGGTAGGTTTATTTGGAGGGGGGGAGGGAAGCACCAGTTTAAGTCAGCCCTGCACAGCAGTGGCACAGCCTCCATCCAGACGTAGCAGGGCTGAGTGGGACTTTGCAGTCGTTTCCTCTGGTTCTGGGAAGCTGTTCAGAGAAGAGACGGTGAAGCTGAAATAGAAATGCTCCTGTGATGTCCCTGATCCCACTGGCAGAGTCACAGGAAGGACAACGGATAGAGAGAAGATTAGGATGGAGCAGGAATACAGAAAAACACAAACAGAGGGGAAATTAAGGAGAGGGAAGGGAGGGACTTGGGGAGGGGAGAACAGAGCACTGAAAATGGTGTCAATAGGAGAACCACCTGGTTTTCCCCAGGCTCCAAAGGATCACCTCAGAAGCTGTTAGTTAAGGCAGTCTTCAAGGAGGGAAGAAAAGCCTGAATCCCCCCAGGGCACAAACAGGGGTCGAAACACAGTTTCCTCTGCTTTGGCTGCAGGGCAAGAGCTAATGCAGGAGGAGCTGAAGAGGTGGGATGTCAGCTCCTGCCTGACAGCCCTGGGAAGGCTGGGGATCAGCCAGTGGATCTGGGGTGGTTGGTCTGAAATGGGGCTTTCTGCAGGAGTGAGCTTACTGTGTGTTCCTTGTTTACTGGGAGACACACGTGATACATCTGGAGTTTGTTTTGCAGAACAGCCACATGCTCCCAAATGTAACAGTTGCTCAGTTTGAGCTTTGCCCTAAACGTATCAGATCCTATAAAACACTACAGTGCTCTGTGGACTTTACTGTTTCAAACTGGGCACCTAGAATAAGGCTCCTCTGGAAGATTATTTTGACTTTTGGTTTATTTTCCTGCTGCTCTAGAGTCTTGTGCATTTCATTGGGGCCAGTGAAACCACACCATTTCATAGAGCCCGTGCAAAGTAATGAACGTGGGCCATGCATGACAAGATTGTAGTGAGAGCCTCAAAGTCAGTACTGCTGTGTTGTGCTCGGGGTTTAGCTGGGGGCCCGAGCACTGAATTGAGTAAGTTGAAGAAATATACAATAACTGTCTTCTATTCTGTGCAGCAAGAGATAAAATGCCATAGAGGAGAACTCATGTGTTGGTTCACAGGCTGTTACTACAGTGCAGACTATTTCCTTGTCTTTTGAGTGCTGAGTTTGTAAGTAATGAGTAGAAATTAGCCTGAAACCTCCTCCTACAAGCAGCTGGGCTTGGGGATTTGGACATGTTTGTCCTTTAAGCTGTGCTGGGACACTGTAAGATGAGGATGAAGAGACTGATTTCACAGGAGAAGTTGCACATACGTGTGCAAGAGAGAACAAAGGTGGTCACGGCCAAGCTGGAGAAACAGGGAGCCGAGGCCAGCGTCACTGATGGAGCAGAGGGACCTGGGTTTGCTCAGTAACAGACCAGGGGAACAGGTGAAGAGGAAGGAGTTGTGAAGGGTCACTATGAAATATGGGAGTGAGCCAAACAATTTCATTCCTTTGATCTCCATTCATTTATAACCATGTTGGTGTTGAGTCTCCTGGCACTAGTGTTTTTACAATGAGTAGCTGAAAGGACAAAACCAGGTCTAAATTGTGCTGGTCTTGTGCTGAATAGCTTTCTGTAGCCTAGAAGTTACTTGGAGTTTTTACTCTTTTAGCTGTTGGACATTTTAAATGCGAAGCATGCAATTTACTTCAGACAGCTCTGAAAACAATAGCAAACTACAGACTGCTCTTATTCCATTGTCTGCAGGGACGGTTACAACAGCCTTTGCATCAGCCAGAATGCTTTTATTTCTTTAGTGAGAAATGCCTTATCTTTTGACAGACAAGAAAAGCTGAGATGGTTCAGTGTTTCAGATTCAGTTCCAGATTTGCTGATGTTTAAAATTAGCACCTCTGCATTTTTGCTGTGCTGAACTGATGATGTGAAACAACACAATAGAGTGTTTCAGTCTGTGCATCCTGAGATGAGTTGTTCTGTAGTTACCCAGTGTTACTTCTTCCATTAACAGGAGGGAATCCTCCCTAGTTGGCAACAGGATTAGAAACTGTGTGTAGCTCAGATGTAAGCCTGGCTCTTTACCTTTTTAAAGGTTTCGTTTTCTTTATACCCCTTTTCCCAAGTTGTTTGTTGTGAAACGTTCCAGTGAGTGTATGAGAAACGTTTAATTTCCTGCTGATGGGGCGTATCTTTCCATGCAGTTGTGCTTTGACTTATTTTTGGGGAACCCTGGTTTGCTGCTCACATCGTAACATGCCTGCATCTCCTTTTAATAATCACTTCAAGTGTGCTGAGCACTTCAGTTTCCTAAGTCAAAAAAAGAGACTCCACAGAGCGTTCTAACTTGCTTTGTTAAACAGTTCAACGCGACTTTATGTTGTTAACTGTGGGGGTATTGTTACTCCACTTTTAGGATGTTTGTATTTACATACATTGTGCACATTTTACTTGGAGCTCAGAAGTTATTCTCTCTAACATTTTGTTCTTGTTGTTTCTCTGTATTTCTAACTCACTTTTACAATCTATACATTTCATTTATGCTTTAGAAAAGAAACATCTGGTAGGTTTTTTTAACGAGAGCTTAGTGTTCATTGATCAGACAAGCAGCAAGGAATCTGCTGTATGGCTGATGATGGCAGGAAAACGAGGTGGTAGTCTCACTAACAATCAGTAAAGTCTGTATAAACTGGTGCTGCCTCATTTTCCAGGTTAGCTGAGCTCAGACTTGCACGCTTACAGGAAAACAAAAATGGTGTTTAAAAATGCCTGACTTGGGAAAAATACTCTTTTGAGACATAGAGATTAGAAACATTTAAAACACTCACACGTCTGCGGTTAAAGATGCTCACTCTTCATCCTCTCATGTCTAGAGCTTTCCTGTTTTAGCTTTGAGGTTCGGTCATCGTGTCGATGCCACTGGTTTTAGTCAGTTTTGTGTCCTGCAGAAATCAATTCATATTGTTCAGATACAACCTTCTAAGAATATTTCTGAAAGTAACACATCAACAAGTTTCTATTTTACACAGCCTGTGGAGCTGGATTTTGGAATTTGCTTTTTTAGTCGTTCTTTTGTGGAAGAGAAATCTTTCAGGCATGAATTGATAGTCCAGATCTTTTGAGGTCTGTCTGTGCTAACCTATGACCTCTGTTCTTAGGAGGTCAGCATCTGAGGGCAGGAGATTAAGGCAGTTAAAAGATTGGAATGGGAACTGGAATGGAAAAATTAGCCAGCACATTTTGGGTGGAAAACATCAAAGTCATCAAACAATTTGCTTATTTTAAACTCGGTTTAAGGGTAACAAGCTAATTGTTCTGTGTTTGTTGACGCAAGCAATTTATATTACTTGAGGACATTAACACAGACGAATTTTCTTGGTGTTGGAGGATCACGATGCCTGTTCAGCATAAATACACTCTGTGCTTTGTATACTAGATGCATTTGTGCAACCGTTTTCAGCGCAGTAATGTAGGATCTGATAGTACAGTCTGTATGCGCTTAATTCACTCTGTTTCTCCCACAACACTTTCTGTTGCTTTTTGTAACCCGAATCTTGCTTGTGATCTTCTGGGGACCCTTTGCTCTCACTGGAGAATACAGGTTCCACTGGAAAAACCACACAAAGCTCCAAAGTGCAACGTGACATAGAAATGGAAGCAGGTCACTTGAAGTACATTATCACAGTTATCAGGGAATGGCAAGGTTTGTTTTTCTGCTGCTTACTAATTTATGGGGAATGTGTGCTACATTTAATTAATGCTTTCCATAAGGATTATAAAGGTCTGACAGGAAATGACTGTGTGCAAGTTTTGCAATACTGGCAGATGCCATTGGGCTATTGTTATTCGTCGTTGGCCTACTTAAAGTCAAGATGACTAGTGTCTTGCTAATATTGAAGATGCTGATGGTTAGATTTGAAGAGGGAGATGCTGAAGCATCATTTGCTATAGTGGATTTGCAAATGTCAATGTCCATTTTGCAGTCTGTTTGAGAACAATGCATGTTTTATCAATAGCATCGCTTTGGAAGGTAGATTCTGTGGGTAGATTCTGGACTAGACATCTTGATTTTCTACAGACTGGCAGCAACCACTGAACAATGGGTGAAACAGTGCCCTGTTCCTTTCCAGGAATCTTGAGCATTTGAAGTGTTTTGCCATTGGGCTTGAGACAGAAGATGGTGCACTGTTTTGTACATGCAGTTAGTTACAGCTACGGTCTGTTTTAATCCTTAGTTGATTCCACCGGGGCTAAATATTTGTGCAACCACTTTTAAGTGCATTGATGGTGAAGAGAAAGCTAGAAAAGAGAAATCATTGTTTCAGTTCTCTCCAGTACCATGTCTATGCTTTCAGTGTGACTTTAATAAAACAAAGAAACAGAAGCCATAGAGAGCTTAGTGCTGAACATCACTGGCATAGAATCACCATGCCAAAGGCATGTAGTTAGTTGTTGGTATCATGGGTTAGAACTAATGTAATCCAAGGACTGGCATTCCTGGTGCGTGTTACATAGCAAGAGGGTTCAATAAGGGATTGCTGGAGGTTTCTTCCAGACTCTAACTGGAAGACTGTTAGACTGGCTAACAAGGCTAAGAGAAGAGTGTTTGTGGACTTCAGCCATGTCTGAGCGCTAGGGAGGAGGCCTGCCTTGCCCGTGTGGGCTGGAGTGGCTCCTGGGCAGCTGTGTCCCATTGAAGACAGCACCCCGAGTAACCACCACTTGCACATTTTCAAGAGAAAACCAACCAACCCTGTGTTATGACTCTTTGCCAGCTCTTGATGTATTTTCTTCTGAATTGAAACCTAAGTGCCGTTAGGAACCGTCTGCAGCACAAGCACTGCAAAAGCTTGTGTCAGACCCTTGCCTTGGCTGAGGCAGAGGCCGGGGCAGGGGACCTGGCCCTGGGTGAGAGCCTGGCTCGTGACAGGGCACTGCATCCCTCCACCACCATGCTCGGGTTTCCCTGGCTGAAAGCAGCACGTCCATTAGAACACGGTTATATCTGGGGCCAGTATCTCCACTCTGCATGTCTCTTCTTTATGGCCTCGATACAGGTGAAGCCATCCAAGGGTGAATTGAAGCTGCCACAGGGTGAGGAGCAAGGCTGGCGCTGGCAATCGCCTCAGTGTGAGGAGGCTGGTGCTGGTGATTGCCTCAGGATGAGGAGGCTGGTGCTGGTGATCGCCTCAGGATGAGGAGGCTGGTACTGGGATCGCCTCAGGGTGAGGAGGCTGGTACTGGAATTGCCTCAGGATGAGGAGGCTGGCGCTGGTGATCGCCTCAGGATGAGGAGGCTGGCGCTGGGATCGCCTCAGGATGAGGAGGCTGGTACTGGGATCGCCTCAGGATGAGGAGGCTGGTGACCTCCTCAGTGTGAGGAGGCTGGCGATCGCCTCAGGATGAGGAGGCTGGCGCTGGAATTGCCTCAGGATGAGGAGGCTGGCGCTGGGATCGCCTCAGTGTGAGGAGGCTGCTGATTGCCTCAGTGTGAGGAGAGGCCGGCGCTGGCGATCGCCTCAGTGTGAGGAGAGGCCGGCGCTGGGAACCGCCTCAGTGTGAGGAGGCTGCTGATCGCCTCAGTGTGAGGAGAGGCTGGCGCTGACGATCGCCTCAGTGTGAGGAGAGGCCGGCGCTGGGAATCGCTTCAGTGTGAGGAGCCTGGCGCTGGCGATCGCCTCAGTGTGAGGAGAGGCCGGCGCTGGGATCGCCTCGCCTGCTGCCGTGGCCCCGCGGCCGTGCGGCGCTGGGTGCCTCGCTGCGGCGGGATGGATGCCTGGCTGGCTGTCGCCCTCTGCCGGGGCGGCCCGTGCGGCTGTGAGGGGAGCTGGGATGGCGGCCCTGGGTACGGGCTCCCGGCCGCACGCACCGGGTGGGCTTTTGGCGCCGGGGCGGCAAGGGAGCACCTGCCGAGGGACTGGGAAAGAGATTCTCAAATGTAGCTCGGCCTTCATCAAGAAGGACGCAGGAGCCACTGCTGTTTCACCAGCAGACACCGTGCCTGCTGGTTCTGAGCCTTCCTGACACAGAAAACCTGAGCTGTCAGCTCCCAGCTCCAGAGGGACAGGGAAGTGCTGGAGAGAGGCCGGCACAGGGCCACCAAGATGATCAGGGGACTGGAGCATCTTTCATACGAGGAAAGGCTGCGGGACCTGGGGCTGTTTAGTCTGGAGAAGAGGAGACTGAGGGGAGATCTCATTAATATTGACAAATATCTCAATGTCAGGAGGTTGGGGCAGCACTTTTTTCTGTTGTATCCACTGACAGGACAAGGGATGATGGGATGAAGCTGGAACACAAACAATTCCATTGAAACATAAGCAAAAACTGTGTCAGTGCTGAGGTGAGGGAGCCCTGGCCCAGGCTGCCCAGGGAGGGTGTGGAGGCTCCTTCTCTGGAGGTTCCCAAACCCACCTGGACACATTCCTGTGTGACCTGATCTAGGTGGGACCTGCTTTGTCAGGGGGTTGGACTGGATGGTCTCTAAAGGTCCCTTCCAGCACCTACCATGCTGTGATTCTGTGGTGCGGTATTTTATAACCAGTTGCCTGTCTGTCTTTGTTTTCAGTGAGATCCATGCAGAAGAGCACTTCGATCCGCAGGGAAAGTTTTCATCTCACGAGTTTGGAGCAGAGGGCCCGTGGGGCAACATGGCCGAAGGTTAATTTTCTTTTTTTCTATTGTTTTATGATGATTTTCACTCGCTCGTTCGTTCTCTCTAACCCCCCCCCCCCCTTTCCCCCCCTCCCCCTTTAACCCAACTATGCATTACCCTTTTTTAGCAGCTCGCGCAAGGGGGCTTTCTCCTAACCCATTGTTACCCAGCTAAGAAACTGTTCCGTACCGCCCACACCGATTCACAACTTGAAAAGCTTTCAGGGGGCTATTGTTTGAATTGTTCCTGTTTGATTAAGCACAGTTGCCGTGGTGGGATGAGAGAAAACGGCCGTACACCTGTCCCAACTTTAATCGAAAGTTTATTCCAAGGAGAGATGGAGACACGGTGCAAAATAGTGGTTTCGGCGCCGCATGTGCAGTAACTAGTTGTGCAATCTACCCAATTTGGCTTATTCTCTCTCCTGCACCCCTTCCCCGACCGGCCTCTCCCCCCTCCCTCGGGTCCTGCGCCTTGCGAGGAGAGACTAATTGGGCTGAGAGTTTTCTGTTGAGAAATGGGATCGGTCTTAAACCAGCAATATTCAAGTAAAGTATCGCGTTCCGGGCTGTAATGTGGCTGAAAGATGGAGTTAAATGGAAAAATGCACGTATGTACAGCAACGTGGGCTGCCCAGGCACAGAGGGCGGGGGAGAGGCTCCGTGCCGCGGTGCTTCCTCCCTCTAACCTCCGGGCATTTTCATTGCCCTTTTTTATTCACGCATTTTGGGGAGAAGTTGCTTGTTTTAGGGCTTAACGGAAAAAAAATATCTTTCGTCCGTTTGCGTTTGCATTCTTGTTCTGTTCGATTTTTTTTGTTGTCGTTTCCCCCTCGTTCCTTCTGTAGTGACCCCTTCATACAGCGCCAATTCTGTTACCAGAATTTAACTCTATCCTTTGCATCTTGTCCCCCACCTTCCTTCTTTTTCCACCCCCCCTCTCCCCGCACCACTCCCAACCCCCCATCCCGCCCCCCCACGCCTTTCCCTCTTCCTCAGCAGGGGCGAGTAAAGGTGGAGACAAGCCCGGGAAGTTGCCGGAGCAGGAGGAAGAGGAGGAATCCCAGGTTTTGCACGGAACCGGCCATTGCAAATGGTTTAATGTGAGAATAGGATTCGGGTATATCTCCATGAGCAACCGAGAGGGAAGCCCCTTGGAGTCTCCAGTTGATGTCTTTGTACACCAAGTAAGACTCATTTTTTTTCCCCTGCCTTCCATCTCAGGCAGCCACATTTGGCTGAGCTCAGTGGGGCTCCGGTTTCACGCGAAGAGAAGTAAGCTTGGGTTTTTTTTTCCTAGGTCTTTAGGTACATCTGTAATTAAAAGCGTTGCCTCGGATAGTGGTTTTGTTGGCGGTGTACGATTTGAGTAAATAAGGTCTTTAGATTGCGCTTAGTCTCTGTGGCTGGAGGTTTGAGCGAAGGACTGGTGGTGTTTCTTCACACGGTCCTGCTTGGTTAGGAATTGCTCCCGTGCTTTTTGTTTGTTTTCAAATGCCACGCTTATGTTTTTAACAAGGTTTATCTTTTGTCACCAGACTGATTGTGAGCTGATGTGCCTTTCTTTTGGAAAAGGGGAGGGGAAAAAAAAGGTTTTCAATTAAACTGGATTAAGCTTGGAAAAGGATAAATAAATGTCGGGTTTCATCCAGATAACGTTTGAATACGACTCCAAACGTTTTTCTTGCTTTTTAAAAGCTCATCTGAGATTAGTTAGTGAAATGAAGACATAATTACAGAGTTATTCTGCAGTAATTGGGACCTGGGAGCATCCCTGTGGTGATACTCTGAAGCGTGTGTGTGGTTTGCTTGGTTGGTTTTAAAATACTCCTTCCTAGACAAAAAAAACAAACCCCAAACCTGGTAAAGGTGAAGGAACTGGGACCAATTCTGTCGTGCTGCTGGGGAGAGGAGGGCCGTGTGGCCCTCGGGTTTAGCTTTAAGCAGAGCAGCCTGGACGTGGGAGCTGGCATGAACGCCTTCACGCACGGGAGCCCCAGATGCCAGACACGGACAAAATGACAAAGCTGAGGGAGCTATTCCCAAGCTCTGTGGTGTGGTTTGTGAAGCAGGAGCCCTTCTGTTAGTCTGCAGTTGCAACGACGTCTTCTCTGGGATCAGAAGAGCGCTATCAGCTAGAGAGACCATTTTGGGTCTGGCTAGGGCCATGTTAGGAAGGCAGAAAGGCATCTTAACTTTTTACGTGGTTGGCCATTTTCTGTGACGTTGGCAGTGACGGGGCAGGGGGGTGTTCCACGATTATGCAGTGATTCCCTTTCACTGTTCCCTGTGATGGCTTGGCCATATCTGTGGTAATTCTCATCAGGCTTCTTTAAACAATACACCTTTCATTAGGTTAATTAGAAGGTGACCGAAACATGGGAGGAATGCTGCTGCTGTTGCCGTTGCTCCTTGCTGGGGTGCATTTCTGATCCTACTGTCTTACCCTGGCCCTCAGGGCCTGAATATCAGTCTTACCTGCTTGCATTTGGAATTATCCACAAAGCCTAGAATCCGACAGAGAATGTACCAAATTCTTACACTCACTGCTTTGTACTGGCACGGGAGGTGCTCTCTCCCCCTCCCCCATGCCCCTTGCTGCTGAATGAATGCAGTGCTTATCAAAGGAGGAGCACCCTTCCTCCTGGTTTCCCCTCTTTTCTTCCCTCCTTTCTACCTTTTCAGTTGGTGAAACTGCTCTTTACAGCTCTGTGAATTTACTTCAAGGATAAAATGCCTTTTTTTCCATCCGATTTTCTGTCATTCTGTGTCATTCTTTTTGCTTCCCAAATAATAGAAACTTATGAAGAATGGCAGCGTTGTTAATTAAAAAAACAAATGCATTTAGGAACAAAGATATCCTTAGAGCTGTGGAAATAAAATCCAAGTGCATCCAACTGCACAACAGTGCAATGCATTTAAATGTGAATAAGGTGTGCTGTTCCAAACATGGAAAGCAGTAATGGAGAATAATCAACAAGCATGTGGGAAGCATGAAGTTGTGAGCCCTAAAGGAGGGAACAAGAAGGAAATGTGAGACATCTTTGTTTATGCTTTAATCATCTACAGTTTATCAGTGTCTTTGGGTTTCTAAGACCTATCACAGTGTGAAATGCAGTGAAAAAGAGTGTGTGTCATCGCATGGGAACCCTGTGCCTGGGTCATTTGGAGTATTACTGAGAGATGTGTCTTTCTGAGTGAAGATATTGCTTATATATGTATATATACGTGTGTGTGTGTGTGTATGCAATGCATGGCTCTTATGACAAAACACATTTGTCACCTTTTCCTTTCTGATGAAATCTAGGATATACATAAAGTAATGTGAATCTTCTATCAGTCAAAAGCAGTTTGTCTCCGTTTCACGTGCAGCAGCAGCATCTGTTTTGTTTCAGAGTACATTTCAGGTCATTTCTATTGCTGTACACAGTGCTTCCATGTTAGCTGGCTAACTGACCCGTGGTAACAGTAGTAGCCAGCGCACAACCATGCCTTTAAATGAGTGATGTTGCTCAGCAGTGCTGCTTGTACAACAGAGCCCGTTGCCTGAAAGGTGGTTGAGCCCCTCTTCCTGTTAGTTTCATTAATCTGAGAAATTTAGTCACCAGAAAAGGCCTTTTCAAGGCAAAGGTGTTATCTTATGAATGTGTTGGAACAACATATTGCTGCTCAAAAATGCCTTGAACACGCTTCATCGTGGGTTTGTGTGTGCATAGTGTTGCATGAGTTCAGGCCTTCTGCAATCTGTGTAGCTACCAGTATCGTTTTGTACAGTCCAGGCAGAAGAAAGAAGCTTCTCTCTTACACAGTCCAGCTCCTGTCAATGCAAGCTTGAACCCTGCAACAACATCTTTCCTTCCTTTACCTTTTCATGGTGAGGTTGTGCTCAGTTGATGAGATCTGGCTGTGGGTAAAAAACTTACTGGATGTGGAGTCAAAATTCCTGTAATAGTTGAGGAAATTAACTGTTGAGTCTCATTACACCTAGAGTTCTGAGCTTGCAATAGATAATTTTACTCTCTTGTCAGAGTTCCCCCCTTGGTTGTGAGCAGATTACAGTCACAGATGGGTTTTTTCCTCCAGTCAGTCCTTTGCTAATTGTGCATATTGATGTACTTCTGATGGATGATGCTTTTGTTGGGACTTGTGGTAGTTTGAGCCTGGCTGGATGCCAGGTGCCCACCACACCGCTTTACCCCCCACCTCCCGAGAAGCAAGCCAGGGAAGGGGAGAAAATAAGATGGGAATCTCGTGGGTTGAGATAAAAGCAGTTTAATAAGTAAATAAGCAGCAAAGCCGCGCGCGCGGGAAGCAAAGCAGAAGCAGATAAGCTGTTACTCTCTACTTCCCATCAGCAGCGATGTCCGGCCACCTCCCGAGAAGCAGGGCTTCAGTACGCGTAGCGGTTGCTTTGGGAAGGCCAGAAATGAATCTCGCCTCCCCTTCCTGCTCCTTTCCCCCAGTTTATATTCCTGAGCTGACGTCATATGGTATGGAATATCTCCTTGGTCAGCCTGGGTCAGCTGTCCTGGCCATAGTCCCTCCCAAGATCATGCCCACTCACAGCTATTGGTGAAGGTGGGGGAAGGAATGCTGGAGGGACAGCCCCGATGTTGTGCAAGCGGTAGTCATAATATTGATATCAACAGTAAGCACAGCACTGCAGGAGCTGCTGTGGAAAATCACTACCGTCCCAGACCCACTACAGGACTTCTCTTCCCCTTCACCCAATGAAAGTTCCCTTCATGAAACAGCCACGCTATGGAGTTTTCAGCTCTGCCTTTCAAGTCCTTCCTTCAGCATTGATCATTTTGATTGATCTGCTCTGAACCACGCTCAGGTTGCTGTTACCCTTCTGGTGATAAGGTGCCTGGAGCTAGATGCATTATTTAAGGTCGGAGCACGTCAGCCACGTGTGTGTGTGTGTGTGCAGTGTAAATATGGTGCCCTTACAAACATCTACACTCTTGCTCTTTTTCAGCTTTGTCCTGATACACCTTCTAAGCTTGGGTGAAGTGTTTGAGTCAGTGTCGTATCAAAATGACAAGTCCTAAAGCCCGATTTTGCTTTCCAAAGACAAGCCATGCCCAGTGCAGCAACGTGCCTTGTCCACTGGGTTTCTTGTAGATGGGAAACAAAAAGAGGAAGAGTAGCAGTTGGTCCTTTGTAACACTGTTAAATCCAAGGAATGTTCACCTGGGTGAGTTTGTCTCAGTATGGTCATTTGGGCTTTCAGTAAGTCGGCATGGAATGAATAATAGAGTTTGCTTGTCTGTTAGGAGCTGAATTCTGCACATAGCTGCGTGTGAACAGCTCTCCCGAAGTTGTAGGAGGAGATCTGTTTGTCAAAGGGTAAAGCAGACTGGAGAGGTGAGGCGAGTGGAACCCTGTGTGGTGCACATGAGCTTTCCCCAGGTCAGAGAAAAGGATGAGGCTTGTGGATCTGTTTCTGTGCTGAAAAATGGTACTCGCAGCTTTTTTTGGATGCTGGCAGTGAGGCTGAATGCTGTGGCTTCGTTTTACTTGCATGTGCTGGAAACGTGTCTGTTCTCTTTTGCTTGGTGTAAGTCTCAGATGTTAAAGATGGTAACGGAGGGAAGGGTGCTGGAGGTAAACAGATGCAATGAAATAACGCAGTTGTGAGTATCAAGGGTTGTGATTTGCCAGTCTCTTCCTGAGCAGTGTGGTCTCTCAGGATGAGATGGGTTGTTCCATTTAGAAGATGTTTGTTAGGACCTGGCTCTCAAGTCCAGAGCTGTTGCCATGTTAAGGGACTGCGACAGGATTTCTGAACTGGGACCTTAAACCTGATCCTCCTTTGGGATCGTCTTTCATGAGGTGGTGAGAGGAAGGAAGGGAGGAGCAGCACGCAGGGGTTGGTGTGTTTTGTTTTCTCCTTGAAAGGAACATGGTTGGTTTGAAATTTTTCACTTTCATCTGAAAATTCTTAATGTTGCTGCAAGTTACTGCCAATATAAGGTTTGTAGAGATGGAAGAGAGCCTTTTTTCTTTCGTGGAGTCCTCCTGCACTGTGCTGTCCTATAGATGTTGTAATTTTTGCTCCTGTTGTTGTACCTGTAACAAAAGAAGGAGGGAAAATTACTGAGACTATTCAGGTATGATTGTGAACAGAGGAATGAATGGAAAACTAGACATGTAAGCAGCATCTGAAAAGAAACCTTTTCCCTTAATTTGACTGACCATCAAGTGTCTGTTCTTCAAATTCCTGGTATTTTAGCCACAGTTTAACTACTTTATCCTAAGATCGAGTTGGGCATGACATGACACGCTGAATGCTGACTGGCATATATTATTACACATGTGACCTCGTGCTTTTGCAAGGATGCATCCATTCATCTAGCACATCTTTGCCATTTCTGCATTGTTATGAGCCTGTAAAAAGCTTCTTAATTGCCTGGGGAAACTGGAAGTTCTGGGCAAGCAAGTGGGGTCAATATCACATTGCTTCTCATTGTTAAATAGTACATACCAGTGCTTGTTTGAAGTGCAGAAGTCTCCATGTAGAGCGTATTATTGCAGGCTTGTCGTCTTTGACTTCTACTGGGGACCAGGAAAGCTGAGTCCTAATCAAAACAGAAGTAGCTAGTGGCATTTGGAGAGGGAAGCTGAGGAAGGAAGCAAACGGGGAGTAAATGTGTGTCTGCAGTGAGCACGTGTATCAGGGATCTTGTAGAACCTGGGTGAGTGTTGGAAATCCAGAGCTGAGCTTTGGCACTCGCCGGCTGTGCTGGAGCATACAGAGAAAATTGGCTTGAGGTGATGAGGACAGTGGGTTTGTGGTGTGGGGCAGAACAGCCTGGTTTGGGATTGCTCCTTCCTTATTTGTTTATTTTTGCTACTAATTAGGCCCAGTCCTACATTTCAAATCCTAGGCAGATGGTGAAACACTTCACTGAGGGCTTGATGGTTTAAGGTGATTGTCTGAAGAAGCTTGAAATTCAGTACTAGAGTTAACAGAGCCGCCACCATCTGTGGAAACACCCTCCAGATTTCATCTGTCTACATCAAAACCCTACGTTGCAGTGCATTTTGATGAATAGATGCATGTGGTATTGAAGTGCATGGAAAGTTCTGTTAAACCTGAATGCTGTTCAGTCAGATTTTGTTGAAGAGGTTGAAATGTTGACAAGCAAAAATCAGACAGAGGCCTGCAGTGGGGTTATTTTGTCTCGAGAGGTTTTCCTCTTTGGCAGAGTAGTAGGTATATACACTTTCCAGGGCATGCTATCCTCTCTTTCTCCAAGGCTGAGGAAGTTGTGCACAGGGGCTGGGATGCTGGAAGGAAGAGGATATTTTGTCTGAGGCACAAACATAAGATATCAAAGCAGATATATGAACCAAAGCTAAAAGGAAGTGAATTGGGGAAAAAATGTTATTGTTGCTCGTCCTGGTTTGCAACTACATTACTGAGGTAGTTAGTAAGTCTATCTGGAGCCATCCAGAGTTTTGATTTAGAGTCTTTACAAAGTATACTCTGGTGTAAATGTTGTTTAATCCATCTTCCTTATGTAACCTGGTAATTCCTGTCACTTTTCTCCACTAATTATCAACAGAAGCAAAATCAGGCCCATCAGTTTCTGCAAAAGTGTATAAAAGTGACCTTAAAGGTGTGATTTAAGAAAGTTCCTGTGAACCTATTAGTGTTTATAAATCCATCAAGGGTGGGTGTGAGGAGGCTGGAGCCAGGCTGTGCTCAGGGATGGCCAGTGATAGGACAAGGGGAAACAGGGACAAGCTGAAACAGAAGAGTTTCCAAAGAAACACAAGGAAGAATTTCTTCCCTGTTGAGGTGAGGGAGCCCTGGCAGGGGCTGCCCAGATGGGCTGTGGAGGCTCCTTCTCTGGAGACATTCCAACCCAGCTGGATGAGTTCCTGTGTGCCCTGCTCTAGGTGGTGCTGCTCTGGCAGGGGGGTTGCACTGGATGAGCTTTCCAGGTCCCTTCCAGCCCTTGAGATTCTGTGGTTCTGTGAACCTAGAAACAGAAGTTAAAGACCATTTATGATGTTTCTTAAACAAACACAGAGGAATACAGACATACCATATATACACTTTTCATTCCCTGTATTTAAGGGTGCTTTTCCCTCCCCTTTTGTTAAATCAGCTGCAAGTTATCGTAACTGGTAGAAAGGTTTTATGTGATACTTAGGGTTTTTTTAAGGGACAGTAACTCAGGACAGGTCTATGCTAGCTTTTGCTTGCTAGATACCACCAGTGAGAACTGCAAATCCTCGAATTGCTTTTACATCAGCAGAGTATCAGTGAACACCTCTGCATGCAAGGTGCAGAAGTGTCTCCTGAGACACTTCTCGAGAGCGCATTTAGTTGGAGAAATGGATGTGCAGGCTATTCCTCAGCTTATTTGGGGAGTTGTAAAAGGGGAGGTGAGCTCCTTGGGAGATGGCTAGAGGGAATGCCAGACCCTCCCTCCAGAGATGGCTCAGCTGCTCACAGAGCAGCTGTGGAAGCTGCCACAGTCCGCTGCACTAGGGAGAACGGGCACTGACTAAGATGCAAAGCTGTAAGATGCAGCAGGTCAGCAGCTGCTCTGCAAGCAGCTGAGCTGGCTCTGCCGTAGCAGCGTGGTGAACAGGTGGAGGCTGGAACTCCTGCAGTCACCCTTCTCGGTGGGAGTCCTACAGCCGTCTTACTCTCACATTTGGCAGCGCTGCTGCTGCCTCAGTAAGCTTCAGGGGCTTTTATAGCACTCTCCTTGTTGGGCTAGCCTAAGTGCTTGTGAAGCTGCGTGGCAGACCCAGCTGGGGAAATTTGGTATCTGATTTTTGCCACTGTTCACATCAGAGAAGCTCCATGATCCCCACAAGTCAGAGTGGTCAGTGTCTGTGCCATAGAAGGGTGGCCAGGGATGCAAACAGCTGCCAGGGTGAGGTGGAGGTGTAGGAGGAAAGTGAGCTGGAAGCTACTGTCACAGAAACATGAATGAAACTGCAGTCCCTTCTGTTGCAAAACAGCAGAATGTTGGTGTTGCCTTCAGCTGGGGATGGAGAGACAATGGAAATGTTAATAAATCAGTTAATAAACTGATTGCTAATAAGCTAAATATGAGCCAGCAATGTGCCCTCGTGGGCAAGAAGCCAATGGCAGCCTGGGAGGCATCAAGAAGAGTGTGGGCAGCAGGTCAAGGGAGGTTCTGCTCCCCCTCTGCTCTGCCCTGCTGAGGCCTCATCTGGAGTCCTGTGTCCAGTTCTGGGCTCCTCAGCTCCAGAGGGACAGGGAAGTGCTGGAGAGAGGCCAGCACAGGGCCACCAAGATGATCAGGGGACCGGAGCATCTTCCTTATGAGGAAAGGCTGCAGGACCTGGGGCTGTTTAGTCTGGAGAAGAGGAGACTGAGGGGAGATCTTATTAACATTTATAAATACCTGAAGGCTGGGTGTCAGGAGGTTGGGACATCCCTCTTTTCTATAGTAGCCAGCAACAGTACAAGGGGTGATGGGATGAAGCTGGAACACAAAAAGTTCCACTTAAACATAAGAACAAACTGTGTCAGTGTTTCCGTGAGGGAGCTCTGGCCCAGGCTGCCCAGGGAGGGTGTGGAGGCTCCTTCCTTGGAGGGCTTCAAGACCCACCTGGACACGTTTCTGTGTGACCTGATCTAGGTGACCCCGCTTCTGCAGGGGGGTTGGACTGGATGATCTCTAAAGGTCCCTTCCAGCCCTACCATTATATGATCTATGATCCGCTGAGGAGCTTATCAGGCATGAGCTGTATATAGATTTGGTATATATGTATATATATTGTCCTTAAATTGTGCTGGAATATCCATTTGGTGGTTTATGCTGCTTTGACTCTCTTCTAAACTAACAGCTGAATTGAAAATGCAAACATGTTACTGATGCAGACTAATCTTGCATCTCCACCTATTCCTAGTTTTAACTGTCTGAGGTCTTTAATCTGTGGAGAATGATGTATCTCTCAGCTCTGTGTCTGTTCTCTCTTTCCTGTGCATTGAAATGTCCCAACTCTGCCACCAACTATCCGCTCCCTTTCTTCAAGTTTCTCCTTCTCACTGTTAGCCTCGGGGGCTCAACTCTCTGGAAGCACAGAGGGTGATTAATCAGTCTAATCAGTGTTACCTTTAAAAACCCACACAACCTGACTGTAGTTTTGTGTAGTCTTGACTTCCTACTTCGTGTTAACACTTGTTTTGTAAGAATGATTCTTACCTCAAAAGTGTCTCACCTGTCTACATAAGAGACAGTTATGCACCTGGTTACTCTGAAGAACGTTCCCGTGTCCATAACAAAATCCCACGTGGTGTATGAGCTGCAGCAGCTTCACAGTGACTAGTGATGGCCACAAGAACGCAAGGAAAGGGTAAGGTTAAAGTGAATATTCACACGATGGGGCATAGCTGGGAGATGCAGCAGCAGTGTGAGCCTATAAAGAAAAAAGCTGTTTATGAATCTGTCCTTAAGATGCATTGAATCAAAGGGGTATGTCTTTTGGGAAAGAGAGATTATATAGGGTTGGCCTCAGAATCATTCACATGTGTTCAGCTGAACAAATGTGGTTAAAGTCTCCTGAGTTTTGTGTGGGTTTCTTGGTTTTGGTTTTTTTCCCATCTCAACCCATGATCACGTTTTGCTCATGAGCAGAATGTTTACCAAGCCTACATGGTCCTCTAGACAAATGTGTCCTGGTTTAGGGCCACCTAGGAACAAAGGACCACCATCAGCCATAAGTACAGAGGGCCTTTGGAATCTCCAAGGACAGGGAGAGCTCACTTGCCACTTACGGCCTCAAGTGAAAACAGACAGGACTGCTCAGCTTGGGGAAGAAAACAAACATTAATTTAATCCGGTGTCCAGTTCTGGGCTCCTCAGCTCAAGAGGGACAGGGAACTGTTGGAGAGAGGCCAGCACAGGGCCACCAAGATGATCAGGGGACTGGAGCATCTTCCTGATGAGGAAAGGCTGCGGGACCTGGGGCTGTTTAGTCTGGAGAAGAGGAGACTGAGGGGGGATCTTATTAACATTTATAAGTATATAAATGGTGGGTGTCAGCAGGTTGGGGCAGCCTTTTTTTCTGTTGTATCCAATGACAGGACAAGGAGTGATGGAAAGAAGCTGAAACACAAAAGGTTCCTTTGAAACATGAGGAAAAACTCTTTCAGTGTTTCAGTGAGGGAGCCCTGGCCCAGGCTGCCCAGGGAGGGTGTGGAGGCTCCTTCCTTGGAGGGCTTCAAGACCCACCTGGACATGTTCCTGTGTGACCTGATCTAGGTGGGACCTGCCTTGGCAGGGATGTTACCTGTGTTGTCTACTTACCTGTGTCTTGAAAGAGGCAGTTGTTCACCTGTCCTAACTGTCCTGTGCGAGGTTTCCCCTGGGGGGTGTGTGTGTGTACTCAGAATATGCTTCAGCTCACGGCATCCACTCTCCAGCTGTGATTGTGTGGCAGTGCCTGCTGGTTATGTTGCTGCTCAGCCTTCATGCAGTACTCTGTGCAGCCTCATAGCCACAAATCATAGTGTCCTCTGACACTGAAAAGGTGGTGCAGAAGCATTGCCATCCTCCCTGTGCTGTGTAAGGCAGTGGCCAGCTTCTGGAATTAGTGCATTATTTGGTGGATGCAGCCATTAGTAGTGTACTTTGTGAACTTGTCTAATATCAAACAAGCAGGTTGATGAGGTTAAATTTGGCAACATACTGAACAGAAATGCAAGAGCTCTACCACAGAACGTTTTCTTAGACTGTGCCTTTCTAATCAGAGAGGCATTGACTGCATTATCCAACATTGCTGGAACTCAGCCTTACTGAGGTATCAATACCTTGTTGTCCTTTGGTTGATGAAATCCTTACCTGCTCATGCATTTATGCCTTTCATCCTACATGTGTTTTGTAAGAGACAACGAGACTTTCCGTCGTTATCTGTAGCAGTTTTGAGTCCTCACCTGAAGGTGGAGATCATTTTTTTTGACTGAGTGAGCAAAATCTGACTCATCTAAAGGAGTAAGCGTGTCCTCCAGCTATCCAAGCCTGGTGGGAAGAGAGCACAGCATCTGCTCTGTGTTCACACCACTGGTATGTGTATCCTCTCTACTTCTACGTTGTAATGTTTTCAGGGATCTGACTAAGGTGGAACACAGGGAGCCCTGCAGGTGGGACTCCCACTCGTGTTGATGTCAGCCTGCTTGCTGCTCCTGTATTTTTGGGAAGTGGTGTGGTATTTTGGTGTTGCAGAAGACAGTAGTAACAAATCTGCCCTGAAGGGTTCACTGTGTTCCTACTCAAGGTTTTCAAGTTACTTCATGTGCCAATTTCATCTACCATCTTCCAAAACCACATTTACCAAAAGCTGAGCCATTCCCACGCATGGTTTCTCAGTTTTCCCTGGTAGCTTTACTTCCTTGCATCTCCAGCTTCGTTATCTCCACCCCTATATGTTCCATAGCTATAACTGAAAGTCAGAGACTACACAAATGAGTGGTTGACCCACACCCAAGGGAATCTACTGGTAATCACTAGAGCTCATTTGGCCAGAGCCTGAGCAATTGTTCAGGAGCCTTCATTCTCCTGTGCCCCTTTCCCTGATTTTGCTCCCTTCCTCTCCCAATGGGATACTCCTGTGGAAGCTGCTGGTGCAAGAACTGCTGGGCAAATACATCCAGTGTAGGCACTGCCTGTGTTTCCAAAAACCTTTGTGGTTAAATACTGCAACGTGCCTGTTCCCCCTGTAGCATATGTAAGAGGTGTCTAGAGAACTTAAGCTACTGGCAAGTAGTTTTGTCTCCCAGTAAGAGCTTTCTAGCTAACCTTTTATTATACTTGGTAATGGGCACCTTGTGTGGCCCCATGTTTAATTTGGCTTCTCTTTGTCTATTTGATCAAGCTAGGTTATGGAGTTGGCTTTAAATTACATTTGCCTTCACACATGTATATAAACAATGATAAGGGAAAACTGAGTTTGTACAGCCAAGGAGGGACAAACCTAGAAAAGAACTGAAGTTGCACATGCAGCTGCAAGCCTAACCCTTTTTTATTCCTCTCACTTTCATTTGTGCTTACTTGGCTTTATGCTCACCTGCTACCCCCCAACATACTGTGTTGTGTTCTCAGCTACTAATGGCTGCGTCTTACATGGTAGCCTGGGAATAAACGTTGGTGTGAATGTCACTGAAAGGAGTCTGTGAGTAGCATACACAGAATTTACTGTTCCCCAAAACTCAGCTGTATTTCTTGCACCATAGTTATTATGTGATGTACCTCTGATTTTAGCCTCTGGAACTTTCTCTTTGAACAGTCCAATAAAAATGGAGCCTGGAGTTTGTTTACTTCTGACATAAAAAGCAAACAGCTGAGGGAGCAGGCAACTTTTATTGGACCTGTAAAGGAGTAATATAGATGGCAGAGATTTCAGGCTGTATTTTGTCATGGGTTTCAGGGGTTCCGGGGGTACTGAGCTGTTGGTGCAGGGAGGGTTGGTGGTTTTCACTGATTGATTGATGTTGGGCAGTCTTTGAGACCACACTGTTGCATTTGTGCAGGAAAGAGACTGAGTGAAGACATGGTCTTGCAATACCTCGGTATGGAAAGGGTATTTAGAAGAGGAGATACTCAATTTTTGTGCTGCCTTTGTCAGTCTGGATCTGTACCCTGACAGGCAGTGGAAGCCTGTGTGTGCTACCAGTGTCCTGTGAAACAATGTGCTGAATGAAGGATGGTGGAGAGTCTACAGCTCAAATAGTTGTCTTGAAAGGATGCTACTAAGTGATGCAGCTTTTAAACCATGGAGCGTTTCGAAGCATTCCTCCTGTGGAATGTTTGCCTTGTAACTGCATCAGAACTAGTCACCTGCCTGCATTTCGTAATGAGATGTCTGGCATGTCTGAGGTGAAACCAAGCCACAAAAGCAAACACATTCAGAATTAACAGGCTGATACTTCTGCGTCTGCTCTACCCCAGGAGCGTTGGTGGGAGCTGTGTCAGCAGATGGTAAGGGGAAGGACTTGTCCCGAAGGAACCCCTCTGTGTCCTTCTGTGCAGCTGGCCTTGACCTTCTTTCATGAGGTTTTGGAAAACATTCTTTGGCAGAGCGTGCTAAAATTGGGGCATAAAAGTGACAGATTCAGTATCCGGGTCTTAAATAATACTTAAGTAGTCTTTTGTTGTGTGAGCTGAGCAAAAGCCAACATTGCTGTCCTTGGGTTAATGCAGCTGGATATGTGTCATTCCAGTTTCATAATTGCTTCCTCAATAAACAGAATCGGAACTATAGTAATAAGATGCTATTTTAAAAGTACACTTTTTCAAGCATTTCTGAGTACTTCCCCAATACCTGAGCCAATGGGTTTAATTCTTTGTGAAAATCCCTTGTCCTCCTCTGTAAAAATCCTTTTAATCAGCCTCTTGTTTACTTTAGAAGGCTTTTGCCCTGTTTTCTCATTTGTACTGCTGTAAATTCAGAGGTGTTTCACTGAAACATGGGATGTGTCCTTCCTAACAGAATACAGCTTATGCTTTGATAATAGAAGTGGCTGCAGACCAGCATTTCTGTCAGCTTTTGGGATGCAGCTGTTTAGAGAACTGTTAAATACGGTTACAAATCAGATGTTCTCCCAACTAATAATTTAAAGTTGCTGCTAAGTTCAAGTCACTTTTTGAATCAACACCATCTCCATCTACTGCTGTGTGTTTCTAAAGAATAATTTCTTGTGAGGTCACCCACTGGTTCCCTGTTATGCCTGAACCATGTGAGACACGTTAGTAGTGCCTCTGCTCTCTGGTGCTGTGACTGCCATATATGTAGGTGATCTGCCACTCCCGTCCCTCCAAAAACAGTGATAAAGGTTTGAAATAGAAAATGTTAGACTCATAGAGTTGTTTTAGTTGGAAAATACTTTTGAGATCGTGGAGTCCAAGCCTTGCCTTCACCCTGCCACAGCCACCACTAACCCCTGGCCCTCAGCCCCACGGCTTTGGGATCCCTCCAGGGCTGGGCACTGCCCCAGCTCCCTGGGCAGCCTGGCACAGGGGCTGACAGCCCTCTCAGGGAAACAGTTCTGCCTCAGCTCCAACCTCAACATTCCATGGGGCAACTTGAAGCCATGTCATGTCATTGATTACTTGTTCAGGTAGTTGCAGAGAATGATCATGTCTCCCCTCAGCCTCCTCTTCTCCAGGCTGAACATCCCCAGCTCCCTCAGCCCCTCCCCATCAGACTCGTGCTGGAGACCCATAACCAGCTTTGTTGCCCATCTCTGGATCCTCTCCAGCATCTCAATGTCCTTCTTGCAGTGAGGAGCCCAGAACTGGACACAATATTCGAGGTGAGACCTCACCAGCACCGAGTACAGGGCAACAATCACCTCCTTGGTCCTGCTGGTCACACTTGGGCACGCTGCTGGCTGTCAACCAAAATAACGTTGTGTTCATTCTTCCTCTAAGACAAAACTGTTCTTTTATTCATAGGTCTAAATATCTAAGCCACCTTTCTAATTCTGGTAGAATTGTATGTAATTAAGGTGCAGATGACGACGTAAGTCGGCAGAACTGATGGGATATTAGGTTAGCTAGTTTAATAATCAGATTTAAATAATCAGAACCTTAGTAAATGTACAATCTGCTGTGCAAGAGTAGCTAAGAGGATTAACCATGATAAAAACCCATGGAAAGACTAGAAAACTTGAATTGTAAGTCAGGGATTGTTAGTACAGGATAAGTCTTGCTGTTTAACGTTTTTATGGTAAGGTATAGCAGACACCTTTATGGTGTTTTGGTCTTACAATGTGGGCAATGTTGTGAAAATAGCTACAACTCAAAAAAACCCCTCATCCTAAATGAAACTGTCAGCCTCTTTAACTCTTCTTTATGAGCAATGACACTGGAATCCCATCGGTTTTGTCAGATACCCTTGTCTTGCTGTTTGTGTGCACGGCGACTTTGGTTTTGGTAAACAAATATTTTAACCACATTTCCGTGTTTCACTTGTGTATTGGCATTTTAAATCAATTGAATTACAAAATAAACACTAAATGTAAGCTCTGACTTCCCAACAATCTGTCGGCGTTGGCGTGCTGCCTGTTGATAAACCATACCTTGGTGTGTCCTTTGTGCCTAGTCTCTTTTTAACTGTGTGTAGTCTCTTAGGATGGTAGGAGGTGGTGAGAGAGGTGGATGGGAAACCTTTATACAGCTAAAACATCTCCTGGCCTAGGGAATTGTCATTCCTGTGCTTGGGGGATGTGTAGAGGGGCACAGAGACCGAGCTTATCGGCGTTGTAGAGTACATGTGGGAAACGGAGGTGCTGCAGTTGCTACTGAAAATGTGGTTAGCGACGCCAGAGAGGTGTAGTAAATCTGGAGGAAGCTGTGGTTTAGTTGTAGTAACTCTGCCATTGAGTCTGTGCTTTACACCAGGGGACATTTCAGTACTTGAAAAACGCAGGAAACTGTGTGGGTTGTACATTGTGCTTTTGCACTTCCACCTGTGTGCATGGGACAATCTACACTGGATCAGTTCCATGCTAGATCCCGTGTGCTCACTGTGCTTTTTAGAACGAGTCAGTCGTAGCCTTGTGTTCTGTCTTCACCATTAAACTCACAGAGAGACTCCAGCAGGAGACAGCTCAGCCATCTCTGAAACCATGCAGGTTTCAGCATGTTTGTCTCTCTTGTGGGAGTAACCAGAGACCTTGACTTGGTGGCACTGATGGATTTTATGGTGGGCCACCCTTCCTATCTTCCACCCCCAAAACTGCCTTACAGCAGCTGAGTATTTGGAACAGAACAGGAGGTGGTTTCAGTTGCATGAAGCGATGGGCTTGCCCAAGAGAGGAGTGGCTCAGTGGGAAGGGAAGGGAAGGGAAGGGAAGGGAAGGGAAGGGAAGGGAAGGGAAGGGAAGGGAAGGGAAGGGAAGGGAAGGGAAGGGAAGGGAAGGGAAGGGAAGGGAAGGGAAGGGAAGGGAAGGGAAGGGAAGGGAAGGGAAGGGAAGGGAAGGGAAGGGAAGGGAAGGGCCTTTGTCCTGGGGAGATCTGCAGGGCTCCAAATGCAGTGTGGGCAGCTGATAGCCAGGGAACACTTGTGAGGAGGGAGCTTGGTGTTTGGCAAGAGAAGATGCTTTTAAATGCATCAGCTTCAGAGAGCATCATCATCTGGCTGGCATTCACAGTGGGGTTTCAGGTCACCGAGGCAATGTAAGTGGTAAATTGGCCCAGGACAGCTTTACCTGCCATGACTACAGACTTGTGTGACTTCTTTTGGGGTGTGTTGGTGGGTTTTTTGACTCTGCATAGGACTGATTCAGGGAGCAGCAGTGTAGCAGAAAACATGACACTACCAAGTGAGGTAAACAGTTTTCTTCCCGAGTCAATGTGAGAGTGAGGTAGAGCAGGAGGAACCATGCCTTTGAATTCACTGGACCGAATCCTGAAACTCTTTCTTGTGCCTACCATGACATGAGGAAATACTTAAAATAAGAAATGGGAGAAGAGGCCAGCTTGATTTTCATGCCTGGCATTAAAGCACAGGAGAAGGAAAACTGAGTAGAGAAAATTCCATATATGCAGAGAATGGAATAATAATGTTATGAGAGAGGAGTACTAGTAGGAATAGTAACGTTATAGGTAGTCTCTGCAGCAGGCTGGATCTATATTTAAGCACAAATTATATGATTAATAACATGATATTTTGGTGGCTTCTACAGAGGGATTGGTCTAGATGATCTCTAAAGATCCCTCCCAACCCCTACCATTCTATGATTCTACGACAGCACAAGTCCTTGCAGCATCTCTTGTGTGGTGTAACTGGTACCATTTTGTAGTGCTTGCCCCTGTGTGTGCAGCGTACAACACATTCTGGTTTTGACCTAATGCAGGAAAAGGCACTAGATATAGATCCAGTTCAAGGGATTTTGCTCTGTGTCCTCTTGCTCTCTGCTCTTGATGTATTCAAAGGTTGATGACTCTTGACAGAGCTGTACAAGGGTGTTTTGGAGACAGTTTATTAGGATTGTTGGTGTGCTTGGGCTTCGGGATATGCTTTCCTTCATGTCTGGATTTAATTGTAGGTAATTCTGGAGGAAAAAACTGTTTTCTTACCTTGGGAAATGCAGCATTCTTGTGGCATCTGGCCATTGTACCCAGCAATCAATCAGTCACTAGAGAAAGAAGGGGCAGAAATGAGAGATGCAGAAAATAAGTGATCTAAGCAAAATGCCACTGAATAGCTTCTTTCCTCCTCTAAAGGACTGGATGGCTGTGACAGCAGTTGTTCACAGCCCTGACTGGAAATAGCAAGACTGTTGTGAGGAGGCACTTATGGGCAGCCTGTTGTCTGCTCCCCACACGTTAGTGATAGCAGTGTACTCTCATCAGGAGCTGTAATAAGCCTGAACTCCAAACTTCCATTCTTTCCTAGCGCTTGGTGGGAGTTGTGAGCGCTCTTACAAGGTGCCTTTCTTTGGGGCCACCTTGTCCACTCAGTTTCTATTTGTTGTGGTTTGATTTCTGTTTTCTCTTAGCAAACGCTTTCCAAGAACTTGGGATGGTGGGGTTTTTTTTCCCCACTTAGGTTGTGTTACTGGTGATACTCTCACAAAACAGCGTTGAACCAAGGTGTTGCTCACACCAGAGGTGCCTGAGGCTTTACCTTACGGGCTTCAAATAGCGAGAAGTAATGGGATACTGGAAGTGGCCCTGTCAAGTGAAAAAGGGAAAAAGCTCAAGCCTGAAATCACTGTATTGACTGCTGGTAAAAATAACAGCAAAGCCTCTGACAGCTGAAAGAGAGCGAAAGGAGGAAAAGCACGTTGCCTTCAGGTTTTTCCCTTTGTTCATTGGCGCCGTGCCCACACACCCCATTCAGGGCTCTAGAAATGGTTCACTGACTTGAAACTCTGGCTGCTTTTAATTGTCTGGGGTTTATTTGTTTAAGTAATGTGAGGAAAATACCGAGCTAGGTCTCTCAACATTGAATTGTCAACTCTACAGACATTTTTTGTCGCGGCGCTGCAGACAAGTTAAGGAGGATTCGGGTTTTACATTTGTTTTGCTGGATTCCAAATGCTGCTTTTCCACTGTGGCTTTGAATTGTTGTTGCAACCTCAGAGAATCTATTGAGCTGGCTAACAGCATTTACACAAGAAGTCAGCACCAAATCCGTCTGTAACGCTGGAAAGCTGTTGGTGTGTATTCAAGGAGGGTGCTGTGCGAGTCATTTGGAATGGGGTATTTGCAGCATTTTGTGGTGTTAGAAGTGCTGGGGGAAAAAACATACAAAAAAAGTACCCTGGCATAACAGAATTTGTGAAAGCAAAACTGTTCCATTCCTTTGGCTTTTAAAAATACTAAAAATCACCCGTGTAAAGATAATGTTTTGTTTGTAAACAAAGCTCCTGTTGTCAGAGGTAAAATGGGAAGAAGAAAAACATTTTTGAGCACTAATAATGCCCTGTACAACTCCCTGCACCAGCACAGGCTGGGGGTGACCTGCTGGAGAGCAGCTCTGCAGAGAGAGACCTGGGAGCCCGGATTGATAATAAACTGACCGTGAGCCAGCAACGTGCCCTCGTGGGGGAGAAGCCAATGGCATCCTGGGAGGCATCAAGAAGAGTGTGGGCAGCAGGTCGAGGGAGGTTCTTATCCCCCTCTGCTCTGCCCTGCTGAGGCCTCATCTGGAGTCCTGTGTCCAGTTCTGGGCTCCTCAGCTCCAGAGGGACAGGGAAGTGCTGGAGAGAGGCCAGCACAGGGCCACCAAGATGATCAGGGGACTGGAGCATCTTTCATATGAGGAGAGGCTGCAGGACCTGGGGCTGTTTAGTCTGGAGAAGAGGAGACTGAGGGGGGATCTCATTAACATTTATAAATATCTAAAGGGTGGGTGTCAGGAGGTTGGGACATCCCTTTTTTCATTTAATGTACCTTTGAGTTTGGGACAAAGTACTTGTTCAGTAATTTCGTTTTAACAAGGTTTTCTCTGCTGAAGGACTGAAGAGGTATGGGTGGACCTAGAGATGGACCCACAGGACAGGCAGGATCTGCATTTTCAGTGGAGGAGTGGGGATGTGTTCTTTGGGCGTATTCCCAGCTGGGATGACAAAGATCCTCTTATTGCCGCACAGACATTGCAAAGTGGAGGGCTTGCTTGAAGTAATCCTGCTTGCCTGGGTACTTGGTCTCATTGCTCTGTGTAGAATTACCATCCTTCAGTTGTATTAGGGACAAATTTTGCACATTTCCTTTTTCATACGTGATATTTTCACGTAGAAAACCAGCCAGGCTCATGATTGATGGAATAGACACCACACACTTCTGCTTTCACGGTTGTGTCCTCCCACGGACTCTCCCTTGCCTTTTAAATACCACTCAAAGAGAAGTCAGCTGTTTGTCTCATGCTTCACACTGTTGTGTTTGTTAGAAGAGCCACGTCCTAACCAGTGGACAAAACAGCCCTGGTCCTAACCAACAGAGCTGTGTTCTTGCTTGCTTTTTGGCTCAGTCAGAGCAGCATTGGTGGTGGTTGATGTGTTATGAATAGTGGCTGCTGGAGCAGTGAGAAGTCACCTGGTCTGGTACTCGGGGCTTTTGGAAGCAAAGGTGAACATGGTTTCATTAGAATGAATATTCCTGGTGGTTTTATCATTTTGAAGTCAGTCTTTGTGCTGTGGGAAGTGGACTTGGCAGTGTTGTCCATCTTCAGAAAGCCACGGGGGAGTTAAATGGCAGAGGTCCGCGGAGGTAACTCTGCTGTGGAAGTGGGGTCTGGAATCCTGCTTTCCCATTCCAGTTGAGAAACCTGACTCACAGAAAGTCTGGGTTGGAAGGGGCTTTTTGAGATTGCCTGCTCCAGCCTTTTACTGAAAGCAAGGAAGGGCCTTTAGGTTATTCAGTGCCCTGCCAAGCTGAATCTGAGCTATTTCCAGCAAAGGGAGCCACGCTCCTTCTCTGGGTTTAATTCCTCTCATAGTGAGCAACGTCTCCTCGTGTCTGGATAGAGTTTCCCCTGAATCAGCTCAAGCCTGTTGCCTCCTGGCCTGTTCTCTGTGCATCCTTGCAAAGAGACCAGCTCCCTCTTTGTGTGTGAGCTGTGAATGCTGTAGCTGTCAGTTCTTGTGCTCCACTGAAACAACGTGAAACACTCACAACATGATTGCAGGGTGCGCATGTCAGGGATTGCCCTCTGGTTTGGATACAATCCCCGGTCGCATTTGTTGGGTGGTAGATGTTACTTAGAGCCAGGAGTGGGATGGCACATCCAGATAAGATTCCCTTGTTGAATGCTGGAAAATGGAGTGAGAGTTGGCCAGGACACATTTTTCTCTTTGCCACGGAGAGTTGTCGAGCAAAGAGAGAAAACATTTCACAGCTGTCCTGCACAAACTGCAAGTGTCTGGCAGTTGACACCCAAACCTAGCTCGTTTAACTCGGCGAGCCTTTTATGTGAGAGCTTGATTCGTCAGGTTTATGCTGGGATGCAGACTTGCTGCTGTATGTAATTTGTGAGGAACTGAGGCATCAGAATCAGTGGTGAGCTGCTGTGAACTTCAGCTTGCCCGAGGCTTTGCTGCTACGGTGTAATATCAGAAGAGTTACCAGTGTGTTTCACTTTCTCTGATGATAACAGTTTCCTTTTCTGTGGTTGAAAATGCAAATTCATAACTAAATCATGCTGACTTGGTAATTTTTGGAGGGTTCTGAACTAGCAGCTCACTAGGGATCTTTGACTTGCCCGTTCTGGTGGGCTTTGTTCTGAGTGCCTTCCTTCTGCTGCTCGTACTCACTGCATCCCTTATTCATTGGTAGAGCAGCACAGCCGTGTCCCAAATACAAGGAATACAAGCTGTGATCATTCTGATCATAAAGGAATGAGCTCTGACATGAACGTTTGCTCTCTTACCATACTGTTAGAAGCTCAGATCCTGGTGGCTGTCAGATGTGGGGGTTTCAGAACCTGGCATATTCTCTGCTCCTGACATCTACAGCCTTCACCACAGGACAGGAAAGTGGTGTTTCATTTTTGCTGAGACCGAAAATGGGTTCCTGCTACTTGTTTAGTGTTGAAGAGTGTTTTCAAGGCTGTAATTTGTAGTCTCACCCGCTCTAGTTCACACAGAGGAAGCTGTTACTCAGCCTGTGTGTGTTCTAGGAGCGCAGGCAGGGATAATTTGTCCTGTTGTTTATGAATGTAAATACTGTTTTAAGGCAATGGTAACCGAGAGTGTTTTTCCTATTCACAGAGCAAGCTTTACATGGAAGGATTTAGAAGCCTAAAAGAAGGAGAACCAGTGGAATTTACTTTTAAGAAATCTTCCAACGGCCTTGAATCAATACGGGTAACAGGCCCTGGAGGGAGCCCCTGCTTAGGAAGTGAAAGACGACCCAAAGGGAAGACAGTACAAAAAAGAAAACCAAAGGGAGATAGGTAATTATGTTACTTTGCTATTCCTCCTTCCCCCCACCACCCCTTTTCCCTTTTTTTTTTCTTTGCAAGTGTTTATTGAAAGTCTGTTTTGATCATGTATCCATTTGTGAAGACAAACCCTCCTGTGTACGGGCTCTTACGTGGAACTCGGGCGTTCGGTTAAACCCCTGAAGCTGTTGTCTACGGGACTACATAAATCATCCCCTCCACTGGTTTTACTACAGAAGCTTTTACTGAATTAGAGGCAGCCTGCAAAGGAATGTAAAACTGATTTGCAAATATTGCTGTTAGAAGAGTGGTCAGGCTGAAAACAGGTGAAGTAACGTCCTGCTTAGGTGGGAGCTGTGCGTGCTAGAGGCTCGTGTGTGCAGGGGGCTTTTAAACTGTGCATCCGTGGTTTTAGACAGAGGAAAGGGTAAGTGGTGCACTCAGGGTTGAGATGTGTGTAATTGATTAATTATGTTTTGATGCCTGATGGGCTGAGGAATGGTAATAATCTTTTACACCTTTCAGGTTAGTCCTGAGAGCTGGGCTTTGTGTACCAATGCAGCAGTCCGGCTTGCACCGCCTGCTCTCTGCCTCTCATGGCTTGAAGAAGTTCTGTGATCCTCTGAAATAGTTTTTTCTTATGTTTAAATGGAACTTTTTGTGTTCCAGCCTCATCCCATCACCCCTTGTCCTATTGCTAGCTACTGTAGAAAAAAGGGATGTCCCAACCTCCTGACACCCACCCTTTAGATATTTATAAATGTTAATGAGATCCCCCCTCAGTCTCCTCTTCTCCAGACTGAACAGCCTCAGGTCCCGCAGCCTTTCCTCATATGAAAGATGTTCTGTACCCTTGATCATCTTGGTGGCCCTGTGCTGGCCTCTCTCCAGCACTTCCCTGTCCCTCTGGAGCTGAGGAGCCCAGAACTGGACACAGGACTCCAGATGAGGCCTCAGTAGATATGGCAGAGTAGAGGAGGAGCAGAACCTCCCTTGACCTGCTGCCCACACTCTTCTTGATGCATCCCAGGCTGCCATTGGCTTCTTGCCCACGAGGGCACATTGCTGGTTCATGCTTAAGAGCCTCCTACAGCTCCAGCTGAGCCGATGTGGGTAAGGAGATGTGAATAAGGGGAGTGGAATGAGCTGGAAAGGAGAGCCCTGAACTGTTACCAGAATGAGAGAAGCTCATAGAAACCGTTCTTAACAGATGGATGGGACCAAGGCAGATGGGGAAAGTCCTGCCACCCAAGAGCTGGGAAGCAAGGCTGGGCTGGTGGTAACACGTAACTGCAACACAGCGGACACGTCCACTCCTGCACTTGGCCAGCCCCAGGGACCTACTTCAGACAGGTCCTGAACAGCACCAGGGCAAAACAGGGGACAGACCAAGGGAGAGTGCCCAGCTGAGCAGAGGAACAAAGCACAAGTTTGGGCACTCACAGCCTTTGGCACAGAACGGGGTCAGTAATGTCACTGTCAAAGGGCCGAACTTTCCAGCTGCTCTCCAAGACAGGTTGTGTTCCCAGCTCTGCTGTTTTCTAAAGAGGAAGCTGGCACAGAAGTACTGCAGAAGTTGCATGGCTTCTACAGTGATTTCCTCAAAGGAACTTACTCAGGGCTGGGATTTCAGAAGGTAAAGCATGAATACCTCCTCCTCCTCCTCCCTCCTGACTCATTTCACCTGGTTTGAGATGCTAAGAATTCTTCTACTTCTGGATTTCATTCCTGCTTTTCCCATTTTCCAAGCACAGGGCATTTTTGTGGCTGTTTGCTTTTTCCTTGCTTCACAGTGATTCGGGTGGATGTTTCATTCCTCCTTCCAGGGGCTTATGGACTGCAGAGACCGCTGTAGCTGTGTTCCCTTCCATGCAAACTGCCATGTGAAATGAGGTCCCTCTGGCCTACTAACCCCTTTCCAGCAGCACTGTGCATTTAAGGAGAGACTGTAAGAAATAGGGAGGTATAGCTCAGGCATTTCTTCAGTATCAACACTTGAGCCACAAAAGACAATTCAGGGATGTGTTAAGTATCTGAGCTGCAGGATGCAGCTTCCTCTCGGATCCTCAACCGACACTGGAGATGATTTGTGCAGAACTGATGCTGTGAGTAATCTGCACACTTAGACAATAGGCTAGAAAGGGGGAGAAATACAAGTCTGAGATGTGCTTTCTTGCATGATGTTATTGGCCACAATAAGCCACAAACCTAGTGGGAACTGCTTGTAATAGGAGCAGCAAAATGTTGCTAGATTTAAGGACAAAGGGGGAAAAAAGGCAAAAGCCAAGAAGCCTGAGAGCTTTGTGCTGCTCCAGTACTCGTGATATCTTTGCTGGAATACAGTCAGTTAGGGACACATATTTGCTCTGTTTTTCAGGCTGACAACTTTTTGGGAAGTTTATCAACAGCTCAGTTTTTTCCAAGAGTGGGACAAAACCAGAGGGCTCAAAAGAGGGGTTAAAAATAGGTAGCTCTTAAAAATAGCTGCTGCTAGATGCTGTGGATTGGAGGCTTGAAAGCTGGCTTGAAGGTGAATCTCTAGGGCAAGGGGTTAATCTTTCCTTTTCTTTGTGCAAACCCATCCAAGTCTAAGTTAGAAGCCTCTGAAAAGTGTTACTGCATGTATTCATTAGACAGCCCTTGTTAAAATCTGCATCATCCACCTGTGTTTAAGAGCTCAGCAGCCTCAGCCCTTCCTGCATACCAAACATACAGTGTGCTTGCAGGACTTGGTCCATCCAGCCTGATGAGAATAGAATCAGATCTCCAAGACCAAGCATTTATTCCACTAAAAGATGAAAGGAAGAGGGCATAAGGGAGGAAAGACAAAACAACTACCACTGAGTCATAGAGTGGTAGGGTTGGAAGGGACCTTTAGAGATCATCCAGTCCAGCCCCCCTGCAGAAGCAGGTTCACCTAGATCAGGTCACACAGGAACGTGTTCAGGTGGGTTTGGAAACCTCCAGAGAGGAGCCTCCACACTGTCCCTGGGCAGCCTGGGCCAGGGCTCCCTCATCTCAGCACTGAAACAGTTTTTCCTGTGTGTATAGCACCCAGTCTGTATGGACCATACAGTGTTTGGCATGATGTCATCTCCAGCCTAGGGTGGAGATAACCTTCAGTCTTCTGGAAGTGACAGGTGAAGAGCTGCGCTAGAATAGTGCCCCAGAGTGAGAGCACAAGTGGGGAAGCCTCGCCTGTCTGCAGCAGACTCTCTCCCCAGGTCCAGCACACAGCATTAGGAGTTACTTTACTCAAGAGAGAATAGATTTGTCTTCCTGCCTGTTTCCATAGCTCCAACAGTCAGGAGCCAGACTGCAGGGCCCAGAGATCAGCACTTGAATGCTGGAGCAAGGGACTATCTTTCAGAAGACCCGGAGGAAATCCCATGCCAAAGCTTCAATGCAGAGAACACTGTTTAGTTTTCAAATCTACCAAATCCACCACATGGTCACTTGAAATAAAGACTCCTCCTTCCCATCAGAGGTGCCTTCCAAAGGAGCTCTTCACATGCTTTGGGTGAAGGCAGGTTTCTGTGCTGAAACAAGACCAAGCAACAGCCAAGCCTAATTTTCTTTGCTGCGAGCTTGTGTTAAGAACAGAGTAGAGCCTGAATAAAGTTGTCCTTGTTTTCTGTCTGCATGCCTGTACACATTTTTCACAGTGTTTATAATAAGGAATCCAAATTCAGTGCTAGAGTGAGTAGATGCCATTCTGAAAACGTGCAAGGAACAGATGAAGGGAGTAGGAAGGTGTCGTTTGTGCGCAGCCTCATGTAGAGTAAAACAGTCCCTGCGCAGCAGATGGGTTTCTTAAGCACATACACTGGGTTTGGAGTGCGGAATGTTTCCTTTAATCAGATGTCTCCTCAGGCCTCGTGTTTTTGGAGTATTTCACCCTCTGTCGTCGAGAGAGGAGCCTTCTCTCACTTACAATGAAGCACCGGCATATATATTGAGGCCCTTGCTGTGGTGAGGTGTGGTGTAGTGGTACACGAAGCGATGGCACGAAGCACGAAGGAACTGAGAACTTTGGTCAGTTTGACAGAGGTGATAAAAAACTTCAGTGGCATGTATGTTAAAAGCATTTCTGTCTCTGCAGGACTACCTGATCCGACTGGCATCTGCCACCTTAGTGAACGTTTCCCTTGCTGGTTAGTTTCTTGCCACTATGCTAATACACTGCTTTCAAGTGGGCAAGAATAAACAGAAAAGTACATACATTTTCAGGGCCCAGCTCAGTGAAGCCTGTGCTTTGAAAGGGGTAGGGAGAGGGCATTATTTCACAAGGTTTCTTAGATTGGTGCTGACCCTGACTGCAGGCTGTGCTGCTTTATGCTTACCTGACTCGCTCCAGCTCTCAGTGAACTGGAAACAAAACTACTTGCAGGATGAACTGTTAAAAAGATGCAGTCTGGGCTGTGTTTTACTACAAACAATACCCAGTGTAAATAACTAAACCCCAGACCTCTCTTATTTTAGGAAAACAGTTGCATGTCGTTACTTTCCCTTGATATGTTGCTCTCCAGCCTCACCTAACAAATATCCTCAAAGCACATGCTAAATATGTAACACCAAGGAAAGATTATAGTGGCGATGCCAGGGGGTGGAACAATTGTTACACGTCTTGGCCTGTTGAGAAAGACCCCAACAACTTGAAAGTGGGAGAAAACTGAATTACAACATAGCTGCTAAATCAGGTATTCCCACAGCGTTGCCTCTCTGATTTATCGCTGTTGATGCATGTGAAGCTCTTCAGAAGGAATAAAAGTTCTGGAGCCCTTTAACTTCAAATGAGTAAAGTCTGTACAGTAATATCATTCCAGCTGTTTCTTTTATTAGCTGCGGCTTCATGTTTCTGTCCTTGACACTTGAAGATCAAACCTACTGAAATATGAATCATTGGAAAATGTGAGTTTACTTCAGCGTCTCATTTTGTCAAGAAGCTCATTATGTAAGAGGAACGTGTCATGGAGGTAGTCATCCCCGTGGTGGGGGTGCAGGCATGCTACTGCTCTTCCCACCGTGCACACCCCCCTGAATACACCTACGGGCTGCTGTTGATGCAGGTAATAAGACATAGGCTATGTCTTGAAAGAAATCGTGGGTTTAAGAGCTTATTTGCCTCAGGAAAGGTAGGTTTATTTGGGGGGGGGGAGGGAAGCACCAGTTTAAGTCAGCCCTGCACAGCAGTGGCACAGCCTCCATCCAGACGTAGCAGGGCTGAGTGGGACTTTGCAGTCGTTTCCTCTGGTTCTGGGAAGCTGTTCAGAGAAGAGACGGTGAAGCTGAAATAGAAATGCTCCTGTGATGTCCCTGATCCCACTGGCAGAGTCACAGGAAGGACAACGGATAGAGAGAAGATTAGGATGGAGCAGGAATACAGAAAAACACAAACAGAGGGGAAATTAAGGAGAGGGAAGGGAGGGACTTGGGGAGGGGAGAACAGAGCACTGAAAATGGTGTCAATAGGAGAACCACCTGGTTTTCCCCAGGCTCCAAAGGATCACCTCAGAAGCTGTTAGTTAAGGCAGTCTTCAAGGAGGGAAGAAAAGCCTGAATCCCCCCAGGGCACAAACAGGGGTCGAAACACAGTTTCCTCTGCTTTGGCTGCAGGGCAAGAGCTAATGCAGGAGGAGCTGAAGAGGTGGGATGTCAGCTCCTGCCTGACAGCCCTGGGAAGACTGGGGATCAGCCAGTGGATCTGGGGTGGTTGGTCTGAAATGGGGCTTTCTGCAGGAGTGAGCTTACTGTGTGTTCCTTGTTTACTGGGAGACACACGTGATACATCTGGAGTTTGTTTTGCAGAACAGCCACATGCTCCCAAATGTAACAGTTGCTCAGTTTGAGCTTTGCCCTAAACGTATCAGATCCTATAAAACACTACAGTGCTCTGTGGACTTTACTGTTTCAAACTGGGCACCTAGAATAAGGCTCCTCTGGAAGATTATTTTGACTTTTGGTTTATTTTCCTGCTGCTCTAGAGTCTTGTGCATTTCATTGGGGCCAGTGAAACCACACCATTTCATAGAGCCCGTGCAAAGTAATGAACGTGGGCCATGCATGACAAGATTGTAGTGAGAGCCTCAAAGTCAGTACTGCTGTGTTGTGCTCGGGGTTTAGCTGGGGGCCCGAGCACTGAATTGAGTAAGTTGAAGAAATATACAATAACTGTCTTCTATTCTGTGCAGCAAGAGATAAAATGCCATAGAGGAGAACTCATGTGTTGGTTCACAGGCTGTTACTACAGTGCAGACTATTTCCTTGTCTTTTGAGTGCTGAGTTTGTAAGTAATGAGTAGAAATTAGCCTGAAACCTCCTCCTACAAGCAGCTGGGCTTGGGGATTTGGACATGTTTGTCCTTTAAGCTGTGCTGGGACACTGTAAGATGAGGATGAAGAGACTGATTTCACAGGAGAAGTTGCACATACGTGTGCAAGAGAGAACAAAGGTGGTCACGGCCGAGCTGGAGAAACAGGGAGCCGAGGCCAGCGTCACTGATGGAGCAGAGGGACCTGGGTTTGCTCAGTAACAGACCAGGGGAACAGGTGAAGAGGAAGGAGTTGTGAAGGGTCACTATGAAATATGGGAGTGAGCCAAACAATTTCTTTCCTTTGATCTCCATTCATTTATAACCATGTTGGTGTTGAGTCTCCTGGCACTAGTGTTTTTACAATGAATAGCTGAAAGGACAAAACCAGGTCTAAATTGTGCTGGTCTTGTGCTGAATAGCTTTCTGTAGCCTAGAAGTTACTTGGAGTTTTTACTCTTTTAGCTGTTGGACATTTTAAATGCGAAGCATGCAATTTACTTCAGACAGCTCTGAAAACAATAGCAAACTACAGACTGCTCTTATTCCATTGTCTGCAGGGACGGTTACAACAGCCTTTGCATCAGCCAGAATGCTTTTATTTCTTTAGTGAGAAATGCCTTATCTTTTGACAGACAAGAAAAGCTGAGATGGTTCAGTGTTTCAGATTCAGTTCCAGATTTGCTGATGTTTAAAATTAGCACCTCTGCATTTTTGCTGTGCTGAACTGATGATGTGAAACAACACAATAGAGTGTTTCAGTCTGTGCATCCTGAGATGAGTTGTTCTGTAGTTACCCAGTGTTACTTCTTCCATTAACAGGAGGGAATCCTCCCTAGTTGGCAACAGGATTAGAAACTGTGTGTAGCTCAGATGTAAGCCTGGCTCTTTACCTTTTTAAAGGTTTCGTTTTCTTTATACCCCTTTTCCCAAGTTGTTTGTTGTGAAACGTTCCAGTGAGTGTATGAGAAACGTTTAATTTCCTGCTGATGGGGCGTATCTTTCCATGCAGTTGTGCTTTGACTTATTTTTGGGGAACCCTGGTTTGCTGCTCACATCGTAACATGCCTGCATCTCCTTTTAATAATCACTTCAAGTGTGCTGAGCACTTCAGTTTCCTAAGTCAAAAAAAGAGACTCCACAGAGCGTTCTAACTTGCTTTGTTAAACAGTTCAACGCGACTTTATGTTGTTAACTGTGGGGGTATTGTTACTCCACTTTTAGGATGTTTGTACTTACATACATTGTGCACATTTTACTTGGAGCTCAGAAGTTATTCTCTCTAACATTTTGTTCTTGTTGTTTCTCTGTATTTCTAACTCACTTTTACAATCTATACATTTCATTTATGCTTTAGAAAAGAAACATCTGGTAGGTTTTTTTAACGAGAGCTTAGTGTTCATTGATCAGACAAGCAGCAAGGAATCTGCTGTATGGCTGATGATGGCAGGAAAACGAGGTGGTAGTCTCACTAACAATCAGTAAAGTCTGTATAAACTGGTGCTGCCTCATTTTCCAGGTTAGCTGAGCTCAGACTTGCACGCTTACAGGAAAACAAAAATGGTGTTTAAAAATGCCTGACTTGGGAAAAATACTCTTTTGAGACATAGAGATTAGAAACATTTAAAACACTCACACGTCTGCGGTTAAAGATGCTCACTCTTCATCCTCTCATGTCTAGAGCTTTCCTGTTTTAGCTTTGAGGTTCGGTCATCGTGTCGATGCCACTGGTTTTAGTCAGTTTTGTGTCCTGCAGAAATCAATTCATGTTGTTCAGATACAACCTTCTAAGAATATTTCTGAAAGTAACACATCAACAAGTTTCTATTTTACACAGCCTGTGGAGCTGGATTTTGGAATTTGCTTTTTTAGTCGTTCTTTTGTGGAAGAGAAATCTTTCAGGCATGAATTGATAGTCCAGATCTTTTGAGGTCTGTCTGTGCTAACCTATGACCTCTGTTCTTAGGAGGTCAACATCTGAGGGCAGGAGATTAAGGCAGTTAAAAGATTGGAATGGGAACTGGAATGGAAAAATTAGCCAGCACATTTTGGGTGGAAAACATCAAAGTCATCAAACAATTTGCTTATTTTAAACTCGGTTTAAGGGTAACAAGCTAATTGTTCTGTGTTTGTTGACGCAAGCAATTTATATTACTTGAGGACATTAACACAGACGAATTTTCTTGGTGTTGGAGGATCACGATGCCTGTTCAGCATAAATACACTCTGTGCTTTGTATACTAGATGCATTTGTGCAACCGTTTTCAGCGCAGTAATGTAGGATCTGATAGTACAGTCTGTATGCGCTTAATTCACTCTGTTTCTCCCACAACACTTTCTGTTGCTTTTTGTAACCCGAATCTTGCTTGTGATCTTCTGGGGACCCTTTGCTCTCACTGGAGAATACAGGTGCTCTCAGGACGTGAGGAGAAAAATCTCTTGACTGCGATGCTTAAAAACTTCTGCAAGCACTTCTTTTCGTTACAGCTGTAAGTGTGAATTCCTTCCCAATGCAAACTTGTCACCGAGGAATGTGCTTTCCTAGGTTATAAATTGATTTACAAGAAAACATGGCGCTGCCTGTTTGTTCTTGCCTTAGCTCAAAATTCGTTAGTATATGCTTTTAGAAGAATGAGGACTTAACCTTTCATCTGCACAACTGGTTTCAAAGACGGTGTTATCTCGGAAGAGACACCTTTCCACGTGTGAAAACTATACATGTGACAATTATTAAGGATCTGTGTAGGCAATCACTTTTTTGTCTTGCCTGTTTAAAGCACAAATAAAAGTGGTTTCAGTATCACATGCAGAAGCCAGACTAGTGTTTCAACATGCAAGCCCACCTAGCAGGAAAGAAAACAAACAGGGATATCTCACGGGTCAAACTCTGCCCAGCAGTGTATGGATTATGGTACTTCACCTATAGGCAGGGCAAATAGTTAAAGTACTATAAAATACAGCAAAACTCAAGCAGGACAACCATCTGCAGGCAGCAGATTGACCTGGGGGGTTGGACTAGATGGTCTCTAAAGGTCCCTTCCAACCCTACCGTTCTATGATCTGTCTCAGTCTGACCTCCACACATTATTATTGTTCCTTTGACATTGAGGGATATGAGGTTTAAGCTCCCTTGCAACATTACAACTTTCTCAGCTATTTCTTTAAATGCTAAAACCTTCTTCATGAGACTTTTAGCCCTTACTTGTACCTGAGGGGAAATCGGGCAAAATGATCCCCTTCATTTCTTCCTCCTTCATGGAAGGGAAAGAAGGGAAGGGAAAAGAGCTGTTGTGTGCTGCAGCAGCCCACGGACCATTCCCAGGGACGCAGACACCGCTTTGTTTCCTTCCTGCCCTTTGGCTGGTGTGGCTGGAGAAGGCCTGCTGGCCGGGAGGCCTGCCACGACGGCCATGACGGCTGCGGCCTGCATCTGCGGCGGCTCTGCCTCAACCCGCTGTGGCCCATGGCCCCGGGACTGCCCCCGCTGTGGGGGAACGGGGAGTGTTCCGAGGGGCAGGGCTGGCCCTGAAGGCTGCTGTGTCTTGGAGAGCTGGTCCCCGCTTGAGTTGTGGCCATGAAGTGAGGCGGCTTCTGATCAGCCACTTTGTGATTCTCGCGTGTGGGCGCCCTCCGGGGTGAAAGAAATCGGTGGGGCCAGTTGACAGAAAGGCTTTGGCTTCCCCGCTTGTGGGAACAGTGAATCATTGTGGAGGAACACAGGGCTTGTTTATTAATGAAGGAAAAGAGTTAGGCAGCTACAACGATAGTGTGCCTGGCATGGCTTGAGATACCTCTCTTGTTTGCCTGAGCCCTTTCTCTGTGCCTTCCCTCTGCTCTATTTACACCGTAAACTCTTCAGTGCAGAATTAGGTTCCTTCTCAGTCCGTACAATACTCACAATCACTGCTGCTTGTAAGTGCAGTAGCGACTGTGATTCTCGGCTGTTGCAATTACTAGAGGGCAGTGATGCACACGTGCAGTTTTTAATCCGTAAGACCTGCTCCCCGGGATTTTTGTTGGATGTGTGTAGCCTCTTGTTTCGTGATGTTTGGTGATTCAAAATCCCTTCCACAAGGCTGTTTTTCTTAACTGTCTTTTTCCCACTCTTTAAAAGTAGCTTGTAAGATCTACAGGTAAAAAAACCACTCCAGTGGAGAGTAGGGTGCTGGAGGTTTTTCATCCCTTGGTCACTCTTGCACTAGTCCTAAATGCACAAAGAACTGCCTCCCCAAGTTTTGCATACAGTAGCTTGCAGGGCAGAGCCGACTGCTTGCTGAGTCTGTAGAAGGGCTAATTCAAAATTCAGAGCAGTTATAATACAAATTTTAAACACCTTAGAAATGACATTTGACTTTTTATGATGAAACCCTGTGTTTTTTGCTTGGTCGGTATGAGAAATAGGTAGAGAATATATCCTCACTTCCCTCACGTGTTCTTTTCACACCAAAAAATTGCTGCAAGGATAGACAGAACCTATAGGGTTACTGCAAATTATTATCTTGGTGCTTACGTGCTTGTGAAGGTTGAAATTTCTGGCGGTGCAGCTGCATCAGATTTCTGCCTGCAGCCCTTACTGCTCTCGGAATCAGTGTCTCCAAATGGGCTCTGCAGTTTTCCTTAGCTGAGTCACTCCCTCACCACAAACTGCCATAAAGGGATGATTTCTTCCGCTTTGCTTTCTAGGGTTTAGCCTGCACCGCCCCCCTTCTTTTCAGAACAAGAACTCCTCAGAAAATACCTCTTGTAGTAATGCAGTCGAGTTCAGAGGGTTTCAGAAATCTGGATTGTTGGTGGCCTTTTTTGTTGGAGGGACTCTTGGGGTTTGTGCTTCTCATCTGTTTCTAGTTGCTAATTTGAAAAAGAAGCCAGCAAAGCAGCATGTTGGTTTCCTTTGTAAGTGGTGATTGAAGTGGTTCCCAGCTGCCAGGTGAATGTGAATGTCTGTGAGACACTTCAGGTGATAAGTTACCCATAAAATCTTAAGTATATTGCAACATATCCAAGGTGTTTCATCTCATTTTTCTTAATGAACCACATTTCTTGCTTAATTCTTGCATAAAACACGGATGAGTCGAACTGGAAAGCTTTTGAATTTGGCAGAATAATAACAGTCTTTACACTGGTTAAGATGCATTTTGTAGAAGAGGGATTTTGATTATGAAGAGCTAAAAAAATGCATGAAATCTGTTGTATACATACATGTTTCTATGTGACCTACTCTAGGAGGTCCTGCTCTGGCAGGGGGTTGAACTGGATGAGCTTTCAAGGTCCCTTCCAGCCCCTGAGGTTCTGTGTTGTACACACATGTAGCATATGCAGAAATGTATACCCAGATTTATGAAAGTTTGCCTCAACTGTGTTGAAGAAAGTGGGTATCAAAAGGAAACTGACTTAGTGAGAGACCAATTCAGAATGAGGTGTGCACGTTGATTACCTCATTGGTGAAAAACAAAGGGATGGCAGCTGATTAGTGCTTCTTTCTTATGCTGGCAGTCATACTCCCTTTCTATTCCAGCCTTCCACCAGGCAAGCTCGGTACAGGTAGTCACATAACAAAGTGATGCTGTGCAATGTATTGAATCCTGGCTTTGTAACCCAATTCACTTCACTGCAGTCACTGGTAGCTAAGGCACTACATGAGTGGCTTCTTCTGAAAGATGCTGCATGTACTGTGTTAGTAGGACAGCTTCCTCTACCCAGGCTGACCCACCACATGTCTGTGTAGTCAGCCTGGCCACAGCACACGCTCCTTTCTCCTGGTTCTCTCTGCTGATGCATCCCCGAGTGCCTTGTTTAACCTGATTTCCCTTTTGCAGCATGAGATGCTAGGCCAGATGAAGCTGTACCTGTAGAGCTGTGCTAGCCTGCTCTCAGCAGGCCAGGGAAGAACAGAAGTCGTGATGTTGCGGCGTGCCCTTTTCACACGTGTGATCTTGCCCGTGTAACAGGGTCACGTGGGAGCTCTCACAGACCTGCAAGGTATTCTTGAATTACAGATGATGGCTGAGACTGTAAGTGGAAGAAGGGTACGAATTGAAGGTGGAGTTAGTACTGGAAATGAATTGTGAGGCTGTGTGCACACTAATGGCTGTGGTGGAAGCATCCGGCTGCTGCATTGGGAACAGAGTACCACCGTGTTCCCTTCTGTGGCAGCAGGTGGTGAGTTTGCTTAAGCTTGTGGATTTTCTTACACTGTCGAGGACTACAGTTTGTGTGAGGCATGTAAATCCATTTTCACTTAGCTTGGAATTGTTTTCCTAAAGTAGACTCTCATTGAGTTAAAGCAAAAACCATTCCACAGGGACAGGTTTACACGTAAAGGCTTGAAACACACCTGGTTCAAGTTTATTGGTATAAAAATCCTTCTTTCCTTGAGTAGCCAGCTGTGACCTCTGAAGCAGTTCATGCATATCACCATGTGAAAGCTAAATGGGACTATCAGGAGCAAAATCAGGATGGAAGTGAAGGTTAAGGTGTGAAGAACTAAAGATGGGGAGGAAACGTGGTAAAAGGGGTCACTGGATATGAACTGGGGAGTTGGTGGGACTTGCACTGGCTGAATTAGAGGTGTGTGGGCAGTGCTTACCTCTCCACTGCAGAGACAGGGCTGCTGCTTCTGACCTGATGCTTTCTGCAGACTGATGACTTCCAGTGCCTGTAGACAGGTCTTTGGCATACTTCTGCCCCAACCTCAAGGGGGATTCTCCTTCCCCCCTCCTCTGCCCTGGTGAGGCCTCATTTAAGAGTCCTGTGTCCAGTTCTGGGCTCCTCAGCTCAAGAGGGACGGGGAACTACTGGAGAGAGGCCAGCATAGGGCCACCAAATGGTCAGGGGACTGGAGCATCTTCCTTCTGAGGAAAGGCTGTGGAACCTGGGGCTGTTCATCTTGGAGGAGACTCAGGGGGGATCTCATTAATACAAGTATTTGAAAGGTGGATGTCAAGGGGACGGGTGACACTTTTTTCTGTTGTATCCAGTGACAGGACAAGGGGAAATAGACAAAAGCTGGAACACAAAAACTTAAGGAAAAACTTCTTTACTGTAAGGATGAGGGAGCCCTGGCCCAGGCTGCCCAGGGAGGGTGTGGAGGCTCCTTCTCTGAAGGTTTCTCAACCCGCCTGGACACGTTCCTGTGTGACCTGATCTAGATGGGACCCGCTTTGGCAGAGGATTGGACAGGATAATCTCTAAAGGTCCCTTCCAGCCCCTACCATTCTGTGACCAGCACAGGTCACAGCTGTGTGCTTAGCACCCGTGGCCCAGCATGTGTGGCTGGCCAGGACTGGGCCCGGCTGGGACACAGCTCTGGGTGCCCAGGGTGCGGTGCCTGTGTGAGCCGGGCTGCAGGCAGAGCTGTGCCAGGCTGTGCTTGCGCTGGAGCCCACTGGGGAATGGCTGGGCACCAAGTGCCAGGCTCCCCAGAGGTGTGCTGTGTCTGCTCTGCAGCCCTGGGGAGCGGCAGGGCCGGGTTCCCTGACTCTATAAGGACTGTTTGAGGAAGGAGACCAAGTGTGTGGCTGCAAGGTTCTGCTGCTGCCACCGAGTGGGATGTGGGTGAGCTGTCTCAGGTGTCTCCCAGGGTGGCCCCTCCTGGGAGAAGACAGGCTGCACTGTGATGGCTGTCAAAAAAGCAGGTGCTTGTAAAATTCCCCTCTGGTATTTCAGACAGACAGCACTCCTGACACTGCCAAATGCAGCCGCAGGCTCATGCTGCTGAGAGATGGTCAGTGTAGCCAGGAGAGGTCTCCTGAGGATACTGTAACAGATGCAGCCCCAAAGGCCCGTTTGGCAGAGCATGCCAGTTAATTCTGCCTGTGCTGCAGTCTCTTTCTACAAGAGGAAAAGAGCCTCTCTGGAAGAAGGCTGAAGTCTGCAGTCTGGTCAGGTCAGCATTCTCCTGCCAAATGCAATTGGATGTGTGTGTGTCCCCCAGCAGACTGAGAAGGTACAGAGATGGCCCTGGGCCAGCTCCAGGGGGAATTCCTTCAGATTTGGAGGGTAAACTTAACATTTCCTCCATCAATAATGGTGTTTTCAAACGTGCAGTCAATGTGTACATTTAGGGTGTCCTTAATGTAGGCACTGAACATCCTGAGATGGTTTTTCCCGCTTTGTGTATGTTTGTCAGCCATATATGCTGAGATATCAAGAGCATAAACTCCCAGCTGATTCTGTATCTCGTGCTTGTGTCTGTTTATACATAGGCAGGTCTTTGGACTCTTCTTCACACCCCTGGGGACACACAGCTAGTGTTTAACTGCACCTAGCTGAAAGCAGCACGTCCATTAGAACACGGTTATATCTCCACTCTGCACTCAGTATCTCCACTCTGCATGTCTCTTCTTTATGGCCTCGATACAGGTGAAGCCATCCAAGGGTGAATTGAAGCTGCCACAGGGTGAGGAGCAAAGCTGGCGTTGGCAATCGCCTCAGTGTGAGGAGGCTGGTGCTGGTGATTGCCTCAGGATGAGGAGGCTGGTGCTGGTGATCGCCTCAGGATGAGGAGGCTGGTACTGGGATCGCCTCAGGATGAGGAGGCTGGTACTGGAATTGCCTCAGGATGAGGAGGCTGGCGCTGGTGATCGCCTCAGGATGAGGAGGCTGGCGCTGGGATCGCCTCAGGATGAGGAGGCTGGTACTGGGATCGCCTCAGGATGAGGAGGCTGGTGACCTCCTCAGTGTGAGGAGGCTAGGCGATCGCCTCAGGATGAGGAGGCTGGCGCTGGAATTGCCTCAGGATGAGGAGGCTGGCGCTGGGATCGCCTCAGTGTGAGGAGGCTGCTGATCGCCTCAGTGTGAGGAGAGGCCGGCGCTGGGAACCGCCTCAGTGTGAGGAGGCTGCTGATCGCCTCAGTGTGAGGAGAGGCTGGCGCTGGCGATCGCCTCAGTGTGAGGAGAGGCCGGCGCTGGGAACCGCCTCAGTGTGAGGAGGCTGCTGATCGCCTCAGTGTGAGGAGAGGCCGGCGCTGGCGATCGCCTCAGTGTGAGGAGAGGCCAGCGCTGGGATCGCCTCGCCTGCTGCCGTGGCCCCGCGGCCGTGCGGCGCTGGGTGCCTCGCTGCGGCGGGATGGATGCCTGGCTGGCTGTCGCCCTCTGCCGGGGCGGCCCGTGCGGCTGTGAGGGGAGCTGGGATGGCGGCCCCGGGTACGGGCTCCCGGCCGCACGCACCGGGTGGGCTTTTGGCGCCGGGGCGGCAAGGGAGCACCTGCCGAGGGACTGGGAAAGAGATTCTCAAATGTAGCTCGGCCTTCATCAAGAAGGACGCAGGAGCCACTGCTGTTTCACCAGCAGACACCGTGCCTGCTGGTTCTGAGCCTTCCTGACACAGAAAACCTGAGCTGTCAGCTCCCAGCTCCAGAGGGACAGGGAAGTGCTGGAGAGAGGCCGGCACAGGGCCACCAAGATGATCAGGGGACTGGAGCATCTTTCATACGAGGAAAGGCTGCGGGACCTGGGGCTGTTTAGTCTGGAGAAGAGGAGACTGAGGGGAGATCTCATTAATATTGACAAATATCTCAATGTCAGGAGGTTGGGGCAGCACTTTTTTCTGTTGTATCCACTGACAGGACAAGGGATGATGGGATGAAGCTGGAACACAAACAGTTCCATTGAAACATAAGCAAAAACTGTGTCAGTGCTGAGGTGAGGGAGCCCTGGCCCAGGCTGCCCAGGGAGGGTGTGGAGGCTCCTTCTCTGGAGGTTCCCAAACCCACCTGGACACATTCCTGTGTGACCTGATCTAGGTGGGACCTGCTTTGTCAGGGGGTTGGACTGGATGGTCTCTAAAGGTCCCTTCCAGCACCTACCATGCTGTGATTCTGTGGTGCTGTATTTTATAACCAGTTGCCTGTCTGTCTTTGTTTTCAGTGAGATCCATGCAGAAGAGCACTTCGATCCGCAGGGAAAGTTTTCATCTCACGAGTTTGGAGCAGAGGGCCCGTGGGGCAACATGGCCGAAGGTTAATTTTCTTTTTTTCTATTGTTTTACTATGATTTTCACTCGCTCATTCATTCTCTCTAACCCCCCCCCCTTTCCCCCCCTCCCCCTTTAACCCAACTATGCATTACCCTTTTTTAGCAGCTCGCGCAAGGGGGCTTTCTCCTAACCCATTGTTACCCAGCTAAGAAACTGTTCCGTACAGCCCACACCGATTCACAACTTGAAAAGCTTTCAGGGGGCTATTGTTTGAATTGTTCCTGTTTGATTAAGCACAGTTGCCGTGGTGGGATGAGAGAAAACGGCCGTACACCTGTCCCAACTTTAATCGAAAGTTTATTCCAAGGAGAGATGGAGACACGGTGCAAAATAGTGGTTTCGGCGCCGCATGTGCAGTAACTAGTTGTGCAATCTACCCAATTTGGCTTATTCTCTCTCCTGCACCCCTTCCCCGACCGGCCTCTCCCCCCTCCCTCGGGTCCTGCGCCTTGCGAGGAGAGACTAATTGGGCTGAGAGTTTTCTGTTGAGAAATGGGATCGGTCTTAAACCAGCAATATTCAAGTAAAGTATCGCGTTCCGGGCTGTAATGTGGCTGAAAGATGGAGTTAAATGGAAAAATGCACGTATGTACAGCAACGTGGGCTGCCCAGGCACAGAGGGCGGGGGAGAGGCTCCGTGCCGCGGTGCTTCCTCCCTCTAACCTCCGGGCATTTTCATTGCCCTTTTTTATTCACGCATTTTGGGGAGAAGTTGCTTGTTTTAGGGCTTAACGAAAAAAAAATATCTTTCGTCCGTTTGCGTTTGCATTCTTGTTCTGTTCGATTTTTTTTGTTGTCGTTTCCCCCTCGTTCCTTCTGTAGTGACCCCTTCATACAGCGCCAATTCTGTTACCAGAATTTAACTCTATCCTTTGCATCTTGTCCCCCACCTTCCTTCTTTTTCCATCCCCCCTCTCCCCGCACCACTCCCAACCCCCCATCCCGCCCCCCCACGCCTTTCCCTCTTCCTCAGCAGGGGCGAGTAAAGGTGGAGACAAGCCCGGGAAGTTGCCGGAGCAGGAGGAAGAGGAGGAATCCCAGGTTTTGCACGGAACCGGCCATTGCAAATGGTTTAATGGGAGAATGGGATACGGGTATATCTCCATGAGCAACCGAGAGGGAAGCCCCTTGGAGTCTCCAGTTGATGTCTTTGTACACCAAGTAAGACTCATTTTTTTTCCCCTGCCTTCCATCTCAGGCAGCCACATTTGGCTGAGCTCAGTGGGGCTCCGGTTTCACGCGAAGAGAAGTAAGCTTGGGTTTTTTTTTCCTAGGTCTTTAGGTACATCTGTAATTAAAAGCGTTGCCTCGGATAGTGGTTTTGTTGGCGGTGTACGATTTGAGTAAATAAGGTCTTTAGATTGCGCTTAGTCTCTGTGGCTGGAGGTTTGAGCGAAGGACTGGTGGTGTTTCTTCACACGGTCCTGCTTGGTTAGGAATTGCTCCCGTGCTTTTTGTTTGTTTTCAAATGCCACGCTTTTGTTTTTAACAGGGTTTATCTTTTGTCACCAGACTGATTGTGAGCTGATGTGCCTTTCTTTTGGAAAAGGGGAGGGGAAAAAAAAGGTTTTCAATTAAACTGGATTAAGCTTGGAAAAGGATAAATAAATGTCGGGTTTCATCCAGATAACGTTTGAATACGACTCCAAACGTTTTTCTTGCTTTTTAAAAGCTCATCTGAGATTAGTTAGTGAAATGAAGACATAATTACAGAGTTATTCTGCAGTAATTGGGACCTGGGAGCATCCCTGTGGTGATACTCTGAAGCGTGTGTGTGGTTTGCTTGGTTGGTTTTAAAATACTCCTTCCTAGACAAAAAAAACAAACCCCAAACCTGGTAAAGGTGAAGGAACTGGGACCAATTCTGTCGTGCTGCTGGGGAGAGGAGGGCCGTGTGGCCCTCGGGTTTAGCTTTAAGCAGAGCAGCCTGGACGTGGGAGCTGGCATGAACGCCTTCACGCACGGGAGCCCCAGATGCCAGACACGGACATAATGACAAAGCTGAGGGAGCTATTTCCAAGCTCTGTGGTGTGGTTTGTGAAGCAGGAGCCCTTCTGTTAGTCTGCAGTTGCAACGACGTCTTCTCTGGGATCAGAAGAGCGCTATCAGCTAGAGAGACCATTTTGGGTCTGGCTAGGGCCATGTTAGGAAGGCAGAAAGGCATCTTAACTTTTTACGTGGTTGGCCATTTTCTGTGACGTTGGCAGTGACGGGGCAGGGGGGTGTTCCACGATTATGCAGTGATTCCCTTTCACTGTTCCCTGTGATGGCTTGGCCATATCTGTGGTAATTCTCATCAGGCTTCTTTAAACAATACACCTTTCATTAGGTTAATTAGAAGGTGACCGAAACATGGGAGGAATGCTGCTGCTGTTGCCGTTGCTCCTTGCTGGGGTGCATTTCTGATCCTACTGTCTTACCCTGGCCCTCAGGGCCTGAATATCAGTCTTACCTGCTTGCATTTGGAATTATCCACAAAGCCTAGAATCCGACAGAGAATGTACCAAATTCTTACACTCACTGCTTTGTACTGGCACGGGAGGTGCTCTCTCCCCCTCCCCCATGCCCCTTGCTGCTGGATGAATGCAGTGCTTATCAAAGGAGGAGCACCCTTCCTCCTGGTTTCCCCTCTTTTCTTCCCTCCTTTCTACCTTTTCAGTTGGTGAAACTGCTCTTTACAGCTCTGTGAATTTACTTCAAGGATAAAATGCCTTTTTTTCCATCCGATTTTCTGTCATTCTGTGTCATTCTTTTTGCTTCCCAAATAATAGAAACTTATGAAGAATGGCAGCGTTGTTAATTAAAAAAACAAATGCATTTAGGAACAAAGATATCCTTAGAGCTGTGGAAATAAAATCCAAGTGCATCCAACTGCACAACAGTGCAATGCATTTAAATGTGAATAAGGTGTGCTGTTCCAAACATGGAAAGCAGTAATGGAGAATAATCAACAAGCATGTGGGAAGCATGAAGTTGTGAGCCCTAAAGGAGGGAACAAGAAGGAAATGTGAGACATCTTTGTTTATGCTTTAATCATCTACAGTTTATCAGTGTCTTTGGGTTTCTAAGACCTATCACAGTGTGAAATGCAGTGAAAAAGAGTGTGTGTCATCGCATGGGAACCCTGTGCCTGGGTCATTTGGAGTATTACTGAGAGATGTGTCTTTCTGAGTGAAGATATTACTTATATATGTATATATACGTGTGTGTGTGTGTGTATGCAATGCATGGCTCTTATGACAAAACACATTTGTCACCTTTTCCTTTCTGATGAAATCTAGGATATACATAAAGTAATGTGAAGCTTCTATCAGTCAAAAGCAGTTTGTCTCCGTTTCACGTGCAGCAGCAGCATCTGTTTTGTTTCAGAGTACATTTCAGGTCATTTCTATTGCTGTACACAGTGCTTCCATGTTAGCTGGCTAACTGACCCGTGGTAACAGTAGTAGCCAGCGCACAACCATGCCTTTAAATGAGTGATGTTGCTCAGCAGTGCTGCTTGTACAACAGAGCCCGTTGCCTGAAAGGTGGTTGAGCCCCTCTTCCTGTTAGTTTCATTAATCTGAGAAATTTAGTCACCAGAAAAGGCCTTTTCAAGGCAAAGGTGTTATCTTATGAATGTGTTGGAACAACATATTGCTGTTCAAAAATGCCTTGAACACGCTTCATCGTGGGTTTGTGTGTGCATAGTGTTGCATGAGTTCAGGCCTTCTGCAATCTGTGTAGCTACCAGTATCGTTTTGTACAGTCCAGGCAGAAGAAAGAAGCTTCTCTCTTACACAGTCCAGCTCCTGTCAATGCAAGCTTGAACCCTGCAACAACATCTTTCCTTCCTTTACCTTTTCATGGTGAGGTTGTGCTCAGTTGATGAGATCTGGCTGTGGGTAAAAAACTTACTGGATGTGGAGTCAAAATTCCTGTAATAGTTGAGGAAATTAACTGTTGAGTCTCATTACACCTAGAGTTCTGAGCTTGCAATAGATAATTTTACTCTCTTGTCAGAGTTCCCCCCTTGGTTGTGAGCAGATTACAGTCACAGATGGGTTTTTTCCTCCAGTCAGTCCTTTGCTAATTGTGCATATTGATGTACTTCTGATGGATGATGCTTTTGTTGGGACTTCTCTTCCCCTTCACCCAATGAAAGTTCCCTTCATGAAACAGCCACGCTATGGAGTTTTCAGCTCTGCCTTTCAAGTCCTTCCTTCAGCATTGATCATTTTGATTGATCTGCTCTGAACCACGCTCAGGTTGCTGTTACCCTTCTGGTGATAAGGTGCCTGGAGCTAGATGCATTATTTAAGGTCGGAGCACGTCAGCCACGTGTGTGTGTGTGTGTGCAGTGTAAATATGGTGCCCTTACAAACATCTACACTCTTGCTCTTTTTCAGCTTTGTCCTGATACACCTTCTAAGCTTGGGTGAAGTGTTTGAGTCAGTGTCGTATCAAAATGACAAGTCCTAAAGCCCGATTTTGCTTTCCAAAGACAAGCCATGCCCAGTGCAGCAACGTGCCTTGTCCACTGGGTTTCTTGTAGATGGGAAACAAAAAGAGGAAGAGTAGCAGTTGGTCCTTTGTAACACTGTTAAATCCAAGGAATGTTCACCTGGGTGAGTTTGTCTCAGTATGGTCATTTGGGCTTTCAGTAAGTCGGCATGGAATGAATAATAGAGTTTGCTTGTCTGTTAGGAGCTGAATTCTGCACATAGCTGCGTGTGAACAGCTCTCCCGAAGTTGTAGGAGGAGATCTGTTTGTCAAAGGGTAAAGCAGACTGGAGAGGTGAGGCGAGTGGAACCCTGTGTGGTGCACATGAGCTTTCCCCAGGTCAGAGAAAAGGATGAGGCTTGTGGATCTGTTTCTGTGCTGAAAAATGGTACTCGCAGCTTTTTTTGGATGCTGGCAGTGAGGCTGAATGCTGTGGCTTCGTTTTACTTGCATGTGCTGGAAACGTGTCTGTTCTCTTTTGCTTGGTGTAAGTCTCAGATGTTAAAGATGGTAACGGAGGGAAGGGTGCTGGAGGTAAACAGATGCAATGAAATAACGCAGTTGTGAGTATCAAGGGTTGTGATTTGCCAGTCTCTTCCTGAGCAGTGTGGTCTCTCAGGATGAGATGGGTTGTTCCATTTAGAAGATGTTTGTTAGGACCTGGCTCTCAAGTCCAGAGCTGTTGCCATGTTAAGGGACTGCGACAGGATTTCTGAACTGGGACCTTAAACCTGATCCTCCTTTGGGATCGTCTTTCATGAGGTGGTGAGAGGAAGGAAGGGAGGAGCAGCACGCAGGGGTTGGTGTGTTTTGTTTTCTCCTTGAAAGGAACATGGTTGGTTTGAAATTTTTCACTTTCATCTGAAAATTCTTAATGTTGCTGCAAGTTACTGCCAATATAAGGTTTGTAGAGATGGAAGAGAGCCTTTTTTCTTTCGTGGAGTCCTCCTGCACTGTGCTGTCCTATAGATGTTGTAATTTTTGCTCCTGTTGTTGTACCTGTAACAAAAGAAGGAGGGAAAATTACTGAGACTATTCAGGTATGATTGTGAACAGAGGAATGAATGGAAAACTAGACATGTAAGCAGCATCTGAAAAGAAACCTTTTCCCTTAATTTGACTGACCATCAAGTGTCTGTTCTTCAAATTCCTGGTATTTTAGCCACAGTTTAACTACTTTATCCTAAGATCGAGTTGGGCATGACATGACACGCTGAATGCTGACTGGCATATATTATTACACATGTGACCTCGTGCTTTTGCAAGGATGCATCCATTCATCTAGCACATCTTTGCCATTTCTGCATTGTTATGAGCCTGTAAAAAGCTTCTTAATTGCCTGGGGAAACTGGAAGTTCTGGGCAAGCAAGTGGGGTCAATATCACATTGCTTCTCATTGTTAAATAGTACATACCAGTGCTTGTTTGAAGTGCAGAAGTCTCCATGTAGAGCGTATTATTGCAGGCTTGTCGTCTTTGACTTCTACTGGGGACCAGGAAAGCTGAGTCCTAATCAAAACAGAAGTAGCTAGTGGCATTTGGAGAGGGAAGCTGAGGAAGGAAGCAAACGGGGAGTAAATGTGTGTCTGCAGTGAGCACGTGTATCAGGGATCTTGTAGAACCTGGGTGAGTGTTGGAAATCCAGAGCTGAGCTTTGGCACTCGCCGGCTGTGCTGGAGCATACAGAGAAAATTGGCTTGAGGTGATGAGGACAGTGGGTTTGTGGTGTGGGGCAGAACAGCCTGGTTTGGGATTGCTCCTTCCTTATTTGTTTATTTTTGCTACTAATTAGGCCCAGTCCTACATTTCAAATCCTAGGCAGATGGTGAAACACTTCACTGAGGGCTTGATGGTTTAAGGTGATTGTCTGAAGAAGCTTGAAATTCAGTACTAGAGTTAACAGAGCCGCCACCATCTGTGGAAACACCCTCCAGATTTCATCTGTCTACATCAAAACCCTACGTTGCAGTGCATTTTGATGAATAGATGCATGTGGTATTGAAGTGCATGGAAAGTTCTGTTAAACCTGAATGCTGTTCAGTCAGATTTTGTTGAAGAGGTTGAAATGTTGACAAGCAAAAATCAGACAGAGGCCTGCAGTGGGGTTATTTTGTCTCGAGAGGTTTTCCTCTTTGGCAGAGTAGTAGGTATATACACTTTCCAGGGCATGCTATCCTCTCTTTCTCCAAGGCTGAGGAAGTTGTGCACAGGGGCTGGGATGCTGGAAGGAAGAGGATATTTTGTCTGAGGCACAAACATAAGATATCAAAGCAGATATATGAACCAAAGCTAAAAGGAAGTGAATTGGGGAAAAAATGTTATTGTTGCTCGTCCTGGTTTGCAACTACATTACTGAGGTAGTTAGTAAGTCTATCTGGAGCCATCCAGAGTTTTGATTTAGAGTCTTTACAAAGTATACTCTGGTGTAAATGTTGTTTAATCCATCTTCCTTATGTAACCTGGTAATTCCTGTCACTTTTCTCCACTAATTATCAACAGAAGCAAAATCAGGCCCATCAGTTTCTGCAAAAGTGTATAAAAGTGACCTTAAAGGTGTGATTTAAGAAAGTTCCTGTGAACCTATTAGTGTTTATAAATCCATCAAGGGTGGGTGTGAGGAGGCTGGAGCCAGGCTGTGCTCAGGGATGGCCAGTGATAGGACAAGGGGAAACAGGGACAAGCTGAAACAGAAGAGTTTCCAAAGAAACACAAGGAAGAATTTCTTCCCTGTTGAGGTGAGGGAGCCCTGGCAGGGGCTGCCCAGATGGGCTGTGGAGGCTCCTTCTCTGGAGACATTCCAACCCAGCTGGATGAGTTCCTGTGTGCCCTGCTCTAGGTGGTGCTGCTCTGGCAGGGGGGTTGCACTGGATGAGCTTTCCAGGTCCCTTCCAGCCCTTGAGATTCTGTGGTTCTGTGAACCTAGAAACAGAAGTTAAAGACCATTTATGATGTTTCTTAAACAAACACAGAGGAATACAGACATACCATATATACACTTTTCATTCCCTGTATTTAAGGGTGCTTTTCCCTCCCCTTTTGTTAAATCAGCTGCAAGTTATCGTAACTGGTAGAAAGGTTTTATGTGATACTTAGGGTTTTTTTAAGGGACAGTAACTCAGGACAGGTCTATGCTAGCTTTTGCTTGCTAGATACCACCAGTGAGAACTGCAAATCCTCGAATTGCTTTTACATCAGCAGAGTATCAGTGAACACCTCTGCATGCAAGGTGCAGAAGTGTCTCCTGAGACAGTTCTCGAGAGCGCATTTAGTTGGAGAAATGGATGTGCAGGCTATTCCTCAGCTTATTTGGGGAGTTGTAAAAGGGGAGGTGAGCTCCTTGGGAGATGGCTAGAGGGAATGGCAGACCCTCCCTCCAGAGATGGCTCAGCTGCTCACAGAGCAGCTGTGGAAGCTGCCACAGTCCGCTGCACTAGGGAGAACGGGCACTGACTAAGATGCAAAGCTGTAAGATGCAGCAGGTCAGCAGCTGCTCTGCAAGCAGCTGAGCTGGCTCTGCCGTAGCAGCGTGGTGAACAGGTGGAGGCTGGAACTCCTGCAGTCACCCTTCTCGGTGGGAGTCCTACAGCCGTCTTACTCTCACATTTGGCAGCGCTGCTGCTGCCTCAGTAAGCTTCAGGGGCTTTTATAGCACTCTCCTTGTTGGGCTAGCCTAAGTGCTTGTGAAGCTGCGTGGCAGACCCAGCTGGGGAAATTTGGTATCTGATTTTTGCCACTGTTCACATCAGAGAAGCTCCATGATCCCCACAAGTCAGAGTGGTCAGTGTCTGTGCCATAGAAGGGTGGCCAGGGATGCAAACAGCTGCCAGGGTGAGGTGGAGGTGTAGGAGGAAAGTGAGCTGGAAGCTACTGTCACAGAAACATGAATGAAACTGCAGTCCCTTCTGTTGCAAAACAGCAGAATGTTGGTGTTGCCTTCAGCTGGGGATGGAGAGACAATGGAAATGTTAATAAATCAGTTAATAAACTGATTGCTAATAAGCTAAATATGAGCCAGCAATGTGCCCTCGTGGGCAAGAAGCCAATGGCAGCCTGGGAGGCATCAAGAAGAGTGTGGGCAGCAGGTCAAGGGAGGTTCTGCTCCCCCTCTGCTCTGCCCTGCTGAGGCCTCATCTGGAGTCCTGTGTCCAGTTCTGGGCTCCTCAGCTCCAGAGGGACAGGGAAGTGCTGGAGAGAGGCCAGCACAGGGCCACCAAGATGATCAGGGGACCGGAGCATCTTCCTTATGAGGAAAGGCTGCAGGACCTGGGGCTGTTTAGTCTGGAGGAGACTGAGGGGAGATCTTATTAACATTTATAAATACCTGAAGGCTGGGTGTCAGGAGGTTGGGACATCCCTCTTTTCTATAGTAGCCAGCAACAGTACAAGGGGTGATGGGATGAAGCTGGAACACAAAAAGTTCCACTTAAACATAAGAACAAACTGTGTCAGTGTTTCCGTGAGGGAGCTCTGGCCCAGGCTGCCCAGGGAGGGTGTGGAGGCTCCTTCCTTGGAGGGCTTCAAGACCCACCTGGACACGTTTCTGTGTGACCTGATCTAGGTGACCCCGCTTCTGCAGGGGGGTTGGACTGGATGATCTCTAAAGGTCCCTTCCAGCCCTACCATTATATGATCTATGATCCGCTGAGGAGCTTATCAGGCATGAGCTGTATATAGATTTGGTATATATGTATATATATTGTCCTTAAATTGTGCTGGAATATCCATTTGGTGGTTTATGCTGCTTTGACTCTCTTCTAAACTAACAGCTGAATTGAAAATGCAAACATGTTACTGATGCAGACTAATCTTGCATCTCCACCTATTCCTAGTTTTAACTGTCTGAGGTCTTTAATCTGTGGAGAATGATGTATCTCTCAGCTCTGTGTCTGTTCTCTCTTTCCTGTGCATTGAAATGTCCCAACTCTGCCACCAACTATCCGCTCCCTTTCTTCAAGTTTCTCCTTCTAACTGTTAGCCTCGGGGGCTCAACTCTCTGGAAGCACAGAGGGTGATTAATCAGTCTAATCAGTGTTACCTTTAAAAACCCACACAACCTGACTGTAGTTTTGTGTAGTCTTGACTTCCTACTTCGTGTTAACACTTGTTTTGTAAGAATGATTCTTACCTCAAAAGTGTCTCACCTGTCTACATAAGAGACAGTTATGCACCTGGTTACTCTGAAGAACGTTCCCGTGTCCATAACAAAATCCCACGTGGTGTATGAGCTGCAGCAGCTTCACAGTGACTAGTGATGGCCACAGGAATGCAAGGAAAGGGTAAGGTTAAAGTGAATATTCACACGATGGGGCATAGCTGGGAGATGCAGCAGCAGTGTGAGCCTATAAAGAAAAAAGCTGTTTATGAATCTGTCCTTAAGATGCATTGAATCAAAGGGGTATGTCTTTTGGGAAAGAGAGATTATATAGGGTTGGCCTCAGAATCATTCACATGTGTTCAGCTGAACAAATGTGGTTAAAGTCTCCTAAGTTTTGTGTGGGTTTCTTGGTTTTGGTGTTTTTCCCATCTCAACCCATGATCACGTTTTGCTCATGAGCAGAATGTTTACCAAGCCTACATGGTCCTCTAGACAAATGTGTCCTGGTTTAGGGCCACCTAGGAACAAAGGACCACCATCAGCCATAAGTACAGAGGGCCTTTGGAATCTCCAAGGACAGGGAGAGCTCACTTGCCACTTACGGCCTCAAGTGAAAACAGACAGGACTGCTCAGCTTGGGGAAGAAAACAAACATTAATTTAATCCGGTGTCCAGTTCTGGGCTCCTCAGCTCAAGAGGGACAGGGAACTGTTGGAGAGAGGCCAGCACAGGGCCACCAAGATGATCAGGGGACTGGAGCATCTTCCTGATGAGGAAAGGCTGCGGGACCTGGGGCTGTTTAGTCTGGAGAAGAGGAGACTGAGGGGGGATCTTATTAACATTTATAAGTATATAAATGGTGGGTGTCAGCAGGTTGGGGCAGCCTTTTTTTCTGTTGTATCCAATGACAGGACAAGGAGTGATGGAAAGAAGCTGAAACACAAAAGGTTCCATTGAAACATGAGGAAAAACTCTTTCAGTGTTTCAGTGAGGGAGCCCTGGCCCAGGCTGCCCAGGGAGGGTGTGGAGGCTCCTTCCTTGGAGGGCTTCAAGACCCACCTGGACATGTTCCTGTGTGACCTGATCTAGGTGGGACCTGCCTTGGCAGGGATGTTACCTGTGTTGTCTACTTACCTGTGTCTTGAAAGAGGCAGTTGTTCACCTGTCCTAACTGTCCTGTGCGAGGTTTCCCCTGGGGGGTGTGTGTGTGTACTCAGAATATGCTTCAGCTCACGGCATCCACTCTCCAGCTGTGATTGTGTGGCAGTGCCTGCTGGTTATGTTGCTGCTCAGCCTTCATGCAGTACTCTGTGCAGCCTCATAGCCACAAATCATAGTGTCCTCTGACACTGAAAAGGTGGTGCAGAAGCATTGCCATCCTCCCTGTGCTGTGTAAGGCAGTGGCCAGCTTCTGGAATTAGTGCATTATTTGGTGGATGCAGCCATTAGTAGTGTACTTTGTGAACTTGTCTAATATCAAACAAGCAGGTTGATGAGGTTAAATTTGGCAACATACTGAACAGAAATGCAAGAGCTCTACCACAGAACGTTTTCTTAGACTGTGCCTTTCTAATCAGAGAGGCATTGACTGCATTATCCAACATTGCTGGAACTCAGCCTTACTGAGGTATCAATACCTTGTTGTCCTTTGGTTGATGAAATCCTTACCTGCTCATGCATTTATGCCTTTCATCCTACATGTGTTTTGTAAGAGACAACGAGACTTTCCGTCGTTATCTGTAGCAGTTTTGAGTCCTCACCTGAAGGTGGAGATCATTTTTTTTGACTGAGTGAGCAAAATCTGACTCATCTAAAGGAGTAAGCGTGTCCTCCAGCTATCCAAGCCTGGTGGGAAGAGAGCACAGCATCTGCTCTGTGTTCACACCACTGGTATGTGTATCCTCTCTACTTCTACGTTGTAATGTTTTCAGGGATCTGACTAAGGTGGAACACAGGGAGCCCTGCAGGTGGGACTCCCACTCGTGTTGATGTCAGCCTGCTTGCTGCTCCTGTATTTTTGGGAAGTGGTGTGGTATTTTGGTGTTGCAGAAGACAGTAGTAACAAATCTGCCCTGAAGGGTTCACTGTGTTCCTACTCAAGGTTTTCAAGTTACTTCATGTGCCAATGTCATCTACCATCTTCCAAAACCACATTTACCAAAAGCTGAGCCATTCCCACGCATGGTTTCTCAGTTTTCCCTGGTAGCTTTACTTCCTTGCATCTCCAGCTTCGTTATCTCCACCCCTATATGTTCCATAGCTATAACTGAAAGTCAGAGACTACACAAATGAGTGGTTGACCCACACCCAAGGGAATCTACTGGTAATCACTAGAGCTTATTTGGCCAGAGCCTGAGCAATTGTTCAGGAGCCTTCATTCTCCTGTGCCCCTTTCCCTGATTTTGCTCCCTTCCTCTCCCAATGGGATACTCCTGTGGAAGCTGCTGGTGCAAGAACTGCTGGGCAAATACATCCAGTGTAGGCACTGCCTGTGTTTCCAAAAACCTTTGTGGTTAAATACTGCAACGTGCCTGTTCCCCCTGTAGCATATGTAAGAGGTGTCTAGAGAACTTAAGCTACTGGCAAGTAGTTTTGTCTCCCAGTAAGAGCTTTCTAGCTAACCTTTTATTATACTTGGTAATGGGCACCTTGTGTGGCCCCATGTTTAATTTGGCTTCTCTTTGTCTATTTGATCAAGCTAGGTTATGGAGTTGGCTTTAAATTACATTTGCCTTCACACATGTATATAAACAATGATAAGGGAAAACTGAGTTTGTACAGCCAAGGAGGGACAAACCTAGAAAAGAACTGAAGTTGCACATGCAGCTGCAAGCCTAACCCTTTTTTATTCCTCTCACTTTCATTTGTGCTTACTTGGCTTTATGCTCACCTGCTACCCCCCAACATACTGTGTTGTGTTCTCAGCTACTAATGGCTGCGTCTTACATGGTAGCCTGGGAATAAACGTTGGTGTGAATGTCACTGAAAGGAGTCTGTGAGTAGCATACACAGAATTTACTGTTCCCCAAAACTCAGCTGTATTTCTTGCACCATAGTTATTATGTGATGTACCTCTGATTTTAGCCTCTGGAACTTTCTCTTTGAACAGTCCAATAAAAATGGAGCCTGGAGTTTGTTTACTTCTGACATAAAAAGCAAACAGCTGAGGGAGCAGGCAACTTTTATTGGACCTGTAAAGGAGTAATATAGATGGCAGAGATTTCAGGCTGTATTTTGTCATGGGTTTCAGGGGTTCTGGGGGTACTGAGCTGTTGGTGCAGGGAGGGTTGGTGGTTTTCACTGATTGATTGATGTTGGGCAGTCTTTGAGACCACACTGTTGCATTTGTGCAGGAAAGAGACTGAGTGAAGACATGGTCTTGCAATACCTCGGTATGGAAAGGGTATTTAGAAGAGGAGATACTCAATTTTTGTGCTGCCTTTGTCAGTCTGGATCTGTACCCTGACAGGCAGTGGAAGCCTGTGTGTGCTACCAGTGTCCTGTGAAACAATGTGCTGAATGAAGGATGGTGGAGAGTCTACAGCTCAAATAGTTGTCTTGAAAGGATGCTACTAAGTGATGCAGCTTTTAAACCATGGAGCGTTTCGAAGCATTCCTCCTGTGGAATGTTTGCCTTGTAACTGCATCAGAACTAGTCACCTGCCTGCATTTCGTAATGAGATGTCTGGCATGTCTGAGGTGAAACCAAGCCACAAAAGCAAACACATTCAGAATTAACAGGCTGATACTTCTGCGTCTGCTCTACCCCAGGAGCGTTGGTGGGAGCTGTGTCAGCAGATGGTAAGGGGAAGGACTTGTCCCGAAGGAACCCCTCTGTGTCCTTCTGTGCAGCTGGCCTTGACCTTCTTTCATGAGGTTTTGGAAAACATTCTTTGGCAGAGCGTGCTAAAATTGGGGCATAAAAGTGACAGATTCAGTATCCGGGTCTTAAATAATACTTAAGTAGTCTTTTGTTGTGTGAGCTGAGCAAAAGCCAACATTGCTGTCCTTGGGTTAATGCAGCTGGATATGTGTCATTCCAGTTTCATAATTGCTTCCTCAATAAACAGAATCGGAACTATAGTAATAAGATGCTATTTTAAAAGTACACTTTTTCAAGCATTTCTGAGTACTTCCCCAATACCTGAGCCAATGGGTTTAATTCTTTGTGAAAATCCCTTGTCCTCCTCTGTAAAAATCCTTTTAATCAGCCTCTTGTTTACTTTAGAAGGCTTTTGCCCTGTTTTCTCATTTGTACTGCTGTAAATTCAGAGGTGTTTCACTGAAACATGGGATGTGTCCTTCCTAACAGAATACACCTTATGCTTTGATAATAGAAGTGGCTGCAGACCAGCATTTCTGCCAGCTTTTGGGATGCAGCTGTTTAGAGAACTGTTAAATACGGTTACAAATCAGATGTTCTCCCAACTAATAATTTAAAGTTGCTGCTATGTTCAAGTCACTTTTTGAATCAACACCATCTCCATCTACTGCTGTGTGTTTCTAAAGAATAATTTCTTGTGAGGTCACCCACTGGTTCCCTGTTATGCCTGAACCATGTGAGACACGTTAGTAGTGCCTCTGCTCTCTGGTGCTGTGACTGCCATATATGTAGGTGATCTGCCACTCCTGTCCCTCCAAAAACAGTGATAAAGGTTTGAAATAGAAAATGTTAGACTCATAGAGTTGTTTTAGTTGGAAAATACTTTTGAGATCGTGGAGTCCAAGCCTTGCCTTCACCCTGCCACAGCCACCACTAACCCCTGGCCCTCAGCCCCACGGCTTTGGGATCCCTCCAGGGCTGGGCACTGCCCCAGCTCCCTGGGCAGCCTGGCACAGGGGCTGACAGCCCTCTCAGGGAAACAGTTCTGCCTCAGCTCCAACCTCAACATTCCATGGGGCAACTTGAAGCCATGTCATGTCATTGATTACTTGTTCAGGTAGTTGCAGAGAATGATCATGTCTCCCCTCAGCCTCCTCTTCTCCAGGCTGAACATCCCCAGCTCCCTCAGCCCCTCCCCATCAGACTCGTGCTGGAGACCCATAACCAGCTTTGTTGCCCATCTCTGGATCCTCTCCAGCATCTCAATGTCCTTCTTGCAGTGAGGAGCCCAGAACTGGACACAATATTCGAGGTGAGACCTCACCAGCACCGAGTACAGGGCAACAATCACCTCCTTGGTCCTGCTGGTCACACTTGGGCACGCTGCTGGCTGTCAACCAAAATAACGTTGTGTTCATTCTTCCTCTAAGACAAAACTGTTCTTTTATTCATAGGTCTAAATATCTAAGCCACCTTTCTAATTCTGGTAGAATTGTATGTAATTAAGGTGCAGATGACGACGTAAGTCGGCAGAACTGATGGGATATTAGGTTAGCTAGTTTAATAATCAGATTTAAATAATCAGAACCTTAGTAAATGTACAATCTGCTGTGCAAGAGTAGCTAAGAGGATTAACCATGATAAAAACCCATGGAAAGACTAGAAAACTTGAATTGTAAGTCAGGGATTGTTAGTACAGGATAAGTCTTGCTGTTTAACGTTTTTATGTTAAGGTATAACAGACACCTTTATGGTGTTTTGGTCTTACAATGTGGGCAATGTTGTGAAAATAGCTACAACTCAAAAAAACCCCTCATCCTAAATGAAACTGTCAGCCTCTTTAACTCTTCTTTATGAGCAATGACACTGGAATCCCATCGGTTTTGTCAGATACCCTTGTCTTGCTGTTTGTGTGCACGGCGACTTTGGTTTTGGTAAACAAATATTTTAACCACATTTCCGTGTTTCACTTGTGTATTGGCATTTTAAATCAATTGAATTACAAAATAAACACTAAATGTAAGCTCTGACTTCCCAACAATCTGTCGGCGTTGGCGTGCTGCCTGTTGATAAACCATACCTTGGTGTGTCCTTTGTGCCTAGTCTCTTTTTAACTGTGTGTAGTCTCTTAGGATGGTAGGAGGTGGTGAGAGAGGTGGATGGGAAACCTTTATACAGCTAAAACATCTCCTGGCCTAGGGAATTGTCATTCCTGTGCTTGGGGGATGTGTAGAGGGGCACAGAGACCGAGCTTATCGGCGTTGTAGAGTACATGTGGGAAACGGAGGTGCTGCAGTTGCTACTGAAAATGTGGTTAGCGACGCCAGAGAGGTGTAGTAAATCTGGAGGAAGCTGTGGTTTAGTTGTAGTAACTCTGCCATTGAGTCTGTGCTTTACACCAGGGGACATTTCAGTACTTGAAAAACGCAGGAAACTGTGTGGGTTGTACATTGTGCTTTTGCACTTCCACCTGTGTGCATGGGACAATCTACACTGGATCAGTTCCATGCTAGATCCCGTGTGCTCACTGTGCTTTTTAGAACGAGTCAGTCGTAGCCTTGTGTTCTGTCTTCACCATTAAACTCACAGAGAGACTCCAGCAGGAGACAGCTCAGCCATCTCTGAAACCATGCAGGTTTCAGCATGTTTGTCTCTCTTGTGGGAGTAACCAGAGACCTTGACTTGGTGGCACTGATGGATTTTATGGTGGGCCACCCTTCCTATCTTCCACCCCCAAAACTGCCTTACAGCAGCTGAGTATTTGGAACAGAACAGGAGGTGGTTTCAGTTGCATGAAGCGATGGGCTTGCCCAAGAGAGGAGTGGCTCAGTGGGAAGGGAAGGGAAGGGAAGGGAAGGGAAGGGAAGGGAAGGGAAGGGAAGGGAAGGGAAGGGAAGGGAAGGGAAGGGAAGGGAAGGGAAGGGAAGGGAAGGGAAGGGAAGGGAAGGGAAGGGAAGGGAAGGGAAGGGAAGGGAAGGGAAGGGAAGAAAAGGGAAGGGAAGGGAAGGGAAGGGCCTTTGTCCTGGGGAGATCTGCAGGGCTCCAAATGCAGTGTGGGCAGCTGATAGCCAGGGAACACTTGTGAGGAGGGAGCTTGGTGTTTGGCAAGAGAAGATGCTTTTAAATGCATCAACTTCAGAGAGCATCATCATCTGGCTGGGATTCACAGTGGGGTTTCAGGTCACCGAGGCAATGTAAGTGGTAAATTGGCCCAGGACAGCTTTACCTGCCATGACTGCAGACTTGTGTGACTTCTTTTGGGGTGTGTTGGTGGGTTTTTTGACTCTGCATAGGACTGATTCAGGGAGCAGCAGTGTAGCAGAAAACATGACACTACCAAGTGAGGTAAACAGTTTTCTTCCCGAGTCAATGTGAGAGTGAGGTAGAGCAGGAGGAACCATGCCTTTGAATTCACTGGACCGAATCCTGAAACTCTTTCTTGTGCCTACCATGACATGAGGAAATACTTAAAATAAGAAATGGGAGAAGAGGCCAGCTTGATTTTCATGCCTGGCATTAAAGCACAGGAGAAGGAAAACTGAGTAGAGAAAATTCCATATATGCAGAGAATGGAATAATAATGTTATGAGAGAGGAGTACTAGTAGGAATAGTAACGTTATAGGTAGTCTCTGCAGCAGGCTGGATCTATATTTAAGCACAAATTATATGATTAATAACATGATATTTTGGTGGCTTCTACAGAGGGATTGGTCTAGATGATCTCTAAAGATCCCTCCCAACCCCTACCATTCTATGATTCTACGACAGCACAAGTCCTTGCAGCATCTCTTGTGTGGTGTAACTGGTACCATTTTGTAGTGCTTGCCCCTGTGTGTGCGGCGTACAACACATTCTGGTTTTGACCTAATGCAGGAAAAGGCACTAGATATAGATCCAGTTCAAGGGAATTTGCTCTGTGTCCTCTTGCTCTCTGCTCTTGATGTATTCAAAGGTTGATGACTCTTGACAGAGCTGTACAAGGGTGTTTTGGAGACAGTTTATTAGGATTGTTGGTGTGCTTGGGCTTCAGGATATGCTTTCCTTCATGTCTGGATTTAATTGTAGGTAATTCTGGAGGAAAAAACTGTTTTCTTACCTTGGGAAATGCAGCATTCTTGTGGCATCTGGCCATTGTACCCAGCAATCAATCAGTCACTAGAGAAAGAAGGGGCAGAAATGAGAGATGCAGAAAATAAGTGATCTAAGCAAAATGCCACTGAATAGCTTCTTTCCTCCTCTAAAGGACTGGATGGCTGTGACAGCAGTTGTTCACAGCCCTGACTGGAAATAGCAAGACTGTTGTGAGGAGGCACTTATGGGCAGCCTGTTGTCTGCTCCCCACACGTTAGTGATAGCAGTGTACTCTCATCAGGAGCTGTAATAAGCCTGAACTCCAAACTTCCATTCTTTCCTAGCGCTTGGTGGGAGTTGTGAGCGCTCTTACAAGGTGCCTTTCTTTGGGGCCACCTTGTCCACTCAGTTTCTATTTGTTGTGGTTTGATTTCTGTTTTCTCTTAGCAAACGCTTTCCAAGAACTTGGGATGGTGGGGTTTTTTTTCCCCACTTAGGTTGTGTTACTGGTGATACTCTCACAAAACAGCGTTGAACCAAGGTGTTGCTCACACCAGAGGTGCCTGAGGCTTTACCTTACGGGCTTCAAATAGCGAGAAGTAATGGGATACTGGAAGTGGCCCTGTCAAGTGAAAAAGGGAAAAAGCTCAAGCCTGAAATCACTGTATTGACTGCTGGTAAAAATAACAGCAAAGCCTCTGACAGCTGAAAGAGAGCGAAAGGAGGAAAAGCACGTTGCCTTCAGGTTTTTCCCTTTGTTCATTGGCGCCGTGCCCACACACCCCATTCAGGGCTCTAGAAATGGTTCACTGACTTGAAACTCTGGCTGCTTTTAATTGTCTGGGGTTTATTTGTTTAAGTAATGTGAGGAAAATACCGAGCTAGGTCTCTCAACATTGAATTGTCAACTCTACAGACATTTTTTGTCGCGGCGCTGCAGACAAGTTAAGGAGGATTCGGGTTTTACATTTGTTTTGCTGGATTCCAAATGCTGCTTTTCCACTGTGGCTTTGAATTGTTGTTGCAACCTCAGAGAATCTATTGAGCTGGCTAACAGCATTTACACAAGAAGTCAGCACCAAATCCGTCTGTAACGCTGGAAAGCTGTTGGTGTGTATTCAAGGAGGGTGCTGTGCGAGTCATTTGGAATGGGGTATTTGCAGCATTTTGTGGTGTTAGAAGTGCTGGGGGAAAAAACATACAAAAAAAGTACCCTGGCATAACAGAATTTGTGAAAGCAAAACTGTTCCATTCCTTTGGCTTTTAAAAATACTAAAAATCACCCGTGTAAAGATAATGTTTTGTTTGTAAACAAAGCTCCTGTTGTCAGAGGTAAAATGGGAAGAAGAAAAACATTTTTGAGCACTAATAATGCCCTGTACAACTCCCTGCACCAGCACAGGCTGGGGGTGACCTGCTGGAGAGCAGCTCTGCAGAGAGAGACCTGGGAGCCCGGATTGATAATAAACTGACCATGAGCCAGCAACGTGCCCTCGTGGGCAAGAAGCCAATGGCAGCCTGGGATGCATCAAGAAGAGTGTGGGCAGCAGGTCGAGGGAGGTTCTTATCCCCCTCTGCTCTGCCCTGCTGAGGCCTCATCTGGAGTCCTGTGTCCAGTTCTGGGCTCCTCAGCTCCAGAGGGACAGGGAAGTGCTGGAGAGAGGCCAGCACAGGGCCACCAAGATGATCAGGGGACTGGAGCATCTTTCATATGAGGAGAGGCTGCAGGACCTGGGGCTGTTTAGTCTGGAGAAGAGGAGACTGAGGGGGGATCTCATTAACATTTATAAATATCTAAAGGGTGGGTGTCAGGAGGTTGGGACATCCCTTTTTTCTATAGTATCTAGCAACAGGACAAGGGGTGATGGGATGAAGCTGGAACACAAAAAGTTCCACTTAAACATAAGAACAAACTGTGTCAGTGTTTCCGTGAGGGAGCCCTGGCCCAGGCTGCCCAGGGAGGGTGTGGAGGCTCCTTCCTTGGAGGGCTTCAAGACCCACCTGGACACGTTCTTGTGTGACCTGATCTAGGTGACCCTGCTTCTGCAGGGGGGTTGGACTGGATGATGTCTAAAGGTCCCTTCCAACCTCTACCATTCTGTGATTCTATGGTTGAGATTGCATTTTAAACACTTTCCTTTGAAGCAAAGTAGAAGACATCATGTTTTGTGCCTGTCAAGTGTCAGCCTTTTGTTTTATAAGAGTGAAACTCAGAGAGACTGCAAAGTCTTGCTGAGGCTTAACTGTGTCTTTATTAAGGTGTAATTACGCAAAAAGACAAAAGCACATATGCCATGACTGGTGTTACTGAGAAAGAAAGGTTTGTCTGCTTGAGGTTCCCCTTGTGATTAGCACCCATCTGACTTGTCACCATTGTGGAACATTTAATGTACCTTTGAGTTTGGGACAAAGTACTTGTTCAGTAATTTCGTTTTAACAAGGTTTTCTCTGCTGAAGGACTGAAGAGGTATGGGTGGACCTAGAGATGGACCCACAGGACAGGCAGGATCTGCATTTTCAGTGGAGGAGTGGGGATGTGTTCTTTGGGCGTATTCCCAGCTGGGATGACAAAGATCCTCTTATTGCCACACAGACATTGCAAAGTGGAGGGCTTGCTTGAAGTAATCCTGCTTGCCTGGGTACTTGGTCTCATTGCTCTGTGTAGAATTACCATCCTTCAGTTGTATTAGGGACAAATTTTGCACATTTCCTTTTTCATACGTGATATTTTCACATAGAAAACCAGCCAGGCTCATGATTGATGGAATAGACACCACACACTTCTGCTTTCACGGTTGTGTCCTCCCACGGACTCTCCCTTGCCTTTTAAATACCACTCAAAGAGAAGTCAGCTGTTTGTCTCATGCTTCACACTGTTGTGTTTGTTAGAAGAGCCACGTCCTAACCAGTGGACAAAACAGCCCTGGTCCTAACCAACAGAGCTGTGTTCTTGCTTGCTTTTTGGCTCAGTCAGAGCAGCATTGGTGGTGGTTGATGTGTTATGAATAGTGGCTGCTGGAGCAGTGAGAAGTCACCTGGTCTGGTACTCGGGGCTTTTGGAAGCAAAGGTGAACATGGTTTCATTAGAATGAATATTCCTGGTGGTTTTATCATTTTGAAGTCAGTCTTTGTGCTGTGGGAAGTGGACTTGGCAGTGTTGTCCATCTTCAGAAAGCCACGGGGGAGTTAAATGGCAGAGGTCCCCGGAGGTAACTCTGCTGTGGAAGTGGGGTCTGGAATCCTGCTTTCCCATTCCAGTTGAGAAACCTGACTCACAGAAAGTCTGGGTTGGAAGGGGCTTTTTGAGATTGCCTGCTCCAGCCTTTTACTGAAAGCAAGGAAGGGCCTTTAGGTTATTCAGTGCCCTGCCAAGCTGAATCTGAGCTATTTCCAGCAAAGGGAGCCACGCTCCTTCTCTGGGTTTAATTCCTCTCATAGTGAGCAACGTCTCCTCGTGTCTGGATAGAGTTTCCCCTGAATCAGCTCAAGCCTGTTGCCTCCTGGCCTGTTCTCTGTGCATCCTTGCGAAGAGACCAGCTCCCTCTTTGTGTGTGAGCTGTGAATGCTGTAGCTGTCAGTTCTTGTGCTCCACTGAAACAACGTGAAACACTCACAACATGATTGCAGGGTGCGCATGTCAGGGATTGCCCTCTGGTTTGGATACAATCCCCGGTCGCATTTGTTGGGTGGTAGATGTTACTTAGAGCCAGGAGTGGGATGGCACATCCAGATAAGATTCCCTTGTTGAATGCTGGAAAATGGAGTGAGAGTTGGCCAGGACACATTTTTCTCTTTGCCACGGAGAGTTGTCGAGCAAAGAGAGAAAACATTTCACAGCTGTCCTGCACAAACTGCAAGTGTCTGGCAGTTGACACCCAAACCTAGCTCGTTTAACTCGGCGAGCCTTTTATGTGAGAGCTTGATTCGTCAGGTTTATGCTGGGATGCAGACTTGCTGCTGTATGTAATTTGTGAGGAACTGAGGCATCAGAATCAGTGGTGAGCTGCTGTGAACTTCAGCTTGCCCGAGGCTTTGCTGCTACGGTGTAATATCAGAAGAGTTATCAGTGTGTTTCACTTTCTCTGATGATAACAGTTTCCTTTTCTGTGGTTGAAAATGCAAATTCATAACTAAATCATGCTGACTTGGTAATTTTTGGAGGGTTCTGAACTAGCAGCTCACTAGGGATCTTTGACTTGCCCGTTCTGGTGGGCTTTGTTCTGAGTGCCTTCCTTCTGCTGCTCGTACTCACTGCATCCCTTATTCATTGGTAGAGCAGCACAGCCGTGTCCCAAATACAAGGAATACAAGCTGTGATCATTCTGATCATAAAGGAATGAGCTCTGACATGAACGTTTGCTCTCTTACCATACTGTTAGAAGCTCAGATCCTGGTGGCTGTCAGATGTGGGGGTTTCAGAACCTGGCATATTCTCTGCTCCTGACATCTACAGCCTTCACCACAGGACAGGAAAGTGGTGTTTCATTTTTGCTGAGACCGAAAATGGGTTCCTGCTACTTGTTTAGTGTTGAAGAGTGTTTTCAAGGCTGTAATTTGTAGTCTCACCCGCTCTAGTTCACACAGAGGAAGCTGTTACTCAGCCTGTGTGTGTTCTAGGAGCGCAGGCAGGGATAATTTGTCCTGTTGTTTATGAATGTAAATACTGTTTTAAGGCAATGGTAACCGAGAGTGTTTTTCCTATTCACAGAGCAAGCTTTACATGGAAGGATTTAGAAGCCTAAAAAAAGGACAACCAGTGGAATTTACTTTTAAGAAATCTTCCAAAGGCCTTGAATCAATACGGGTAACAGGCCCTGGAGGGAGCCCCTGCTTAGGAAGTGAAAGACGACAAAGGGAAGACAGTACATAAAAGAAAACCAAAGGGAGATAGGTAATTATGTTACTTTGCTATTCCTCCTTCCCCCCACCACCCCTTTTCCCTTTTTTTTTCTTTGCAAGTGTTTATTGAAAGTCTGTTTTGATCATGTATCCATTTGTGAAGACAAACCCTCCTGTGTACGGGCTCTTACGTGGAACTCGGGCGTTCGGTTAAACCCCTGAAGCTGTTGTCTACGGGACTACATAAATCATCCCCTCCACTGGTTTTACTACAGAAGCTTTTATTGAATTAGAGGCAGCCTGCAAAGGAATGTAAAACTGATTTGCAAATATTGCTGTTAGAAGAGTGGTCAGGCTGAAAACAGGTGAAGTAACGTCCTGCTTAGGTGGGAGCTGTGCGTGCTAGAGGCTCGTGTGTGCAGGGGGCTTTTAAACTGTGCATCCGTGGTTTTAGACAGAGGAAAGGGTAAGTGGTGCACTCAGGGTTGAGATGTGTGTAATTGATTAATTATGTTTTGATGCCTGATGGGCTGAGGAATGGTAATAATCTTTTACACCTTTCAGGTTAGTCCTGAGAGCTGGGCTTTGTGTACCAATGCAGCAGTCCGGCTTGCACCGCCTGCTCTCTGCCTCTCATGGCTTGAAGAAGTTCTGTGATCCTCTGAAATAGTTTTTTCTTATGTTTAAATGGAACTTTTTGTGTTCCAGCCTCATCCCATCACCCCTTGTCCTATTGCTAGCTACTGTAGAAAAAAGGGATGTCCCAACCTCCTGACACCCACCCTTTAGATATTTATAAATGTTAATGAGATCCCCCCTCAGTCTCCTCTTCTCCAGACTGAACAGCCTCAGGTCCCGCAGCCTTTCCTCATATGAAAGATGTTCTGTACCCTTGATCATCTTGGTGGCCCTGTGCTGGCCTCTCTCCAGCACTTCCCTGTCCCTCTGGAGCTGAGGAGCCCAGAACTGGACACAGGACTCCAGATGAGGCCTCAGTAGATATGGCAGAGTAGAGGAGGAGCAGAACCTCCCTTGACCTGCTGCCCACACTCTTCTTGATGCATCCCAGGCTGCCATTGGCTTCTTGCCCACGAGGGCACATTGCTGGTTCATGCTTAAGAGCCTCCTACAGCTCCAGCTGAGCCGATGTGGGTAAGGAGATGTGAATAAGGGGAGTGGAATGAGCTGGAAAGGAGAGCCCTGAACTGTTACCAGAATGAGAGAAGCTCATAGAAACCGTTCTTAACAGATGGATGGGACCAAGGCAGATGGGGAAAGTCCTGCCACCCAAGAGCTGGGAAGCAAGGCTGGGCTGGTGGTAACACGTAACTGCAACACAGCGGACACGTCCACTCCTGCACTTGGCCAGCCCCAGGGACCTACTTCAGACAGGTCCTGAACAGCACCAGGGCAAAACAGGGGACAGACCAAGGGAGAGTGCCCAGCTGAGCAGAGGAACAAAGCACAAGTTTGGGCACTCACAGCCTTTGGCACAGAACGGGGTCAGTATGTCACTGTCAAAGGGCCGAACTTTCCAGCTGCTCTCCAAGACAGGTTATGTTCCCAGCTCTGCTGTTTTCTAAAGAGGAAGCTGGCACAGAAGTACTGCAGAAGTTGCATGGCTTCTACAGTGATTTCCTCAAAGGAACTTACTCAGGGCTGGGATTTCAGAAGGTAAAGCATGAATACCTCCTCCTCCTCCTCCCTCCTGACTCATTTCACCTGGTTTGAGATGCTAAGAATTCTTCTACTTCTGGATTTCATTCCTGCTTTTCCCATTTTCCAAGCACAGGGCATTTTTGTGGCTGTTTGCTTTTTCCTTGCTTCACAGTGATTCTGGTGGATGTTTCATTCCTCCTTCCAGGGGCTTATGGACTGCAGAGACCGCTGTAGCTGTGTTCCCTTCCATGCAAACTGCCATGTGAAATGAGGTCCCTCTGGCCTACTAACCCCTTTCCAGCAGCACTGTGCATTTAAGGAGAGACTGTAAGAAATAGGGAGGTATAGCTCAGGCATTTCTTCAGTATCAACACTTGAGCCACAAAAGACAATTCAGGGATGTGTTAAGTATCTGAGCTGCAGGATGCAGCTTCCTCTCGGATCCTCAACCGACACTGGAGATGATTTGTGCAGAACTGATGCTGTGAGTAATCTGCACACTTAGACAATAGGCTAGAAAGGGGGAGAAATACAAGTCTGAGATGTGCTTTCTTGCATGATGTTATTGGCCACAATAAGCCACAAACCTAGTGGGAACTGCTTGTAATAGGAGCAGCAAAATGTTGCTAGATTTAAGGACAAAGGGGGAAAAAAGGCAAAAGCCAAGAAGCCTGAGAGCTTTGTGCTGCTCCAGTACTCGTGATATCTTTGCTGGAATACAGTCAGTTAGGGACACATATTTGCTCTGTTTTTCAGGCTGACAACTTTTTGGGAAGTTTATCAACAGCTCAGTTTTTTCCAAGAGTGGGACAAAACCAGAGGGCTCAAAAGAGGGGTTAAAAATAGGTAGCTCTTAAAAATAGCTGCTGCTAGATGCTGTGGATTGGAGGCTTGAAAGCTGGCTTGAAGGTGAATCTCTAGGGCAAGGGGTTAATCTTTCCTTTTCTTTGTGCAAACCCATCCAAGTCTAAGTTAGAAGCCTCTGAAAAGTGTTACTGCATGTATTCATTAGACAGCCCTTGTTAAAATCTGCATCATCCACCTGTGTTTAAGAGCTCAGCAGCCTCAGCCCTTCCTGCATACCAAACATACAGTGTGCTTGCAGGACTTGGTCCATCCAGCCTGATGAGAATAGAATCAGATCTCCAAGACCAAGCATTTATTCCACTAAAAGATGAAAGGAAGAGGGCATAAGGGAGGAAAGACAAAACAACTACCACTGAGTCATAGAGTGGTAGGGTTGGAAGGGACCTTTAGAGATCATCCAGTCCAGCCCCCCTGCAGAAGCAGGTTCACCTAGATCAGGTCACACAGGAACGTGTTCAGGTGGGTTTGGAAACCTCCAGAGAGGAGCCTCCACACTGTCCCTGGGCAGCCTGGGCCAGGGCTCCCTCATCTCAGCACTGAAACAGTTTTTCCTGTGTGTATAGCACCCAGTCTGTATGGACCATACAGTGTTTGGCATGATGTCATCTCCAGCCTAGGGTGGAGATAACCTTCAGTCTTCTGGAAGTGACAGGTGAAGAGCTGCGCTAGAATAGTGCCCCAGAGTGAGAGCACAAGTGGGGAAGCCTCGCCTGTCTGCAGCAGACTCTCTCCCCAGGTCCAGCACACAGCATTAGGAGTTACTTTCCTCAAGAGAGAATAGATTTGTCTTCCTGCCTGTTTCCATAGCTCCAACAGTCAGGAGCCAGACTGCAGGGCCCAGAGATCAGCACTTGAATGCTGGAGCAAGGGACTATCTTTCAGAAGACCCGGAGGAAATCCCATGCCAAAGCTTCAATGCAGAGAACACTGTTTAGTTTTCAAATCTACCAAATCCACCACATGGTCACTTGAAATAAAGACTCCTCCTTCCCATCAGAGGTGCCTTCCAAAGGAGCTCTTCACATGCTTTGGGTGAAGGCAGGTTTCTGTGCTGAAACAAGACCAAGCAACAGCCAAGCCTAATTTTCTTTGCTGCGAGCTTGTGTTAAGAACAGAGTAGAGCCTGAATAAAGTTGTCCTTGTTTTCTGTCTGCATGCCTGTACACATTTTTCACAGTGTTTATAATAAGGAATCCAAATTCAGTGCTAGAGTGAGTAGATGCCATTCTGAAAACGTGCAAGGAACAGATGAAGGGAGTAGGAAGGTGTCGTTTGTGCGCAGCCTCATGTAGAGTAAAACAGTCCCTGCGCAGCAGATGGGTTTCTTAAGCACATACACTGGGTTTGGAGTGCAGAATGTTTCCTTTAATCAGATGTCTCCTCAGGCCTCGTGTTTTTGGAGTATTTCACCCTCTGTCGTCGAGAGAGGAGCCTTCTCTCACTTACAATGAAGCACCAGCATATATATTGAGGCCCTTGCTGTGGTGGGGGAGGTTCTGCTCCCCCTCTGCTCTGCCCTGGTGAGGCCTCATCTGGAGTCCTGTGTCCAGTTCTGGGCTCCTCAGCTCAAGAGGGACAGGGAAGTGCTGGAGAGAGGCCAGCACAGGGCCACCAAGATGATCAGGAGACTGGAACATCTTTCTGATGAGGAAAGGCTGCAGGACCTGGGGCTGTTTAGTCTGGAGAAGAGGAGACTGAGGGGAAATCTCATTAATATTGACAAATGTCTAAAAGATGGGTGTCAGGAGGCTGGGTATCACTTTTTCCTGTTGTATCCAGTGACAGGACAAGGGGTGATGAAAAGAATCTGTAAAAAGTATCTAGCTGAAAAGAAATTTACTGTAGCCATGCCCATTCCCCAGGCCAGTTCCAGTGAGGAAAGGCACCACCACGTCTGCCAGAACCAGTTTGATACAGAGTACTTTTCTTCAGTGGCCCTTACAGCTTAGTGAATGGCTCCAATTTTGATGTGTGAGATGTCAACCCTATGAAAAGAGACCAGACCTAGGAGAAGAATCAAGACCTACCCCTGGGACAGGTACCATGTCATGGCCAAGCAGCACCTCTTTTTCTTTCCTTATTCTGTGGGTTTTATCCCTGGCTGTTATATGTCACTTTTTGTTTTGGATATCTAAAAGATTAAATAAGTAGGATTTGCTAAGATCTCCATTCCATGCTTCCTTCTCTATTCATGTTTAAACTTGGACTCTGTCTGCCTAAGTGTTTTCCAAACTCATTCTGATGGGAAGTAGAATGGGATATTTAAAGACAGTCAGAAAATAACTCAAAATGTATTAAAATGCCGTGCTGCTTTTTCAATTGTCTTTCATTTCATTAGAAGGGTATGGGAAATATGAAGGGAGACTCTCCTGTATGAAAGCAGTCTCCATCTGAACCAGTGGAGCTTTCAGTTCACCCTTTAGCCATGTGGTTTACTTCTGCAGTTTAATCTATGAGTGAATTCTGATTGACTGAACGTGAAAGGGGCAGAGGCAAGCCACAAGTAAAACAAAATCCTTTGAAATGGTATTTTTGATCACTTTTAGCCTTGGTTACCAATTAAGGTATCACTCCTTAAATTTGTGATTGCCAATAAAAGCCACACTGCAGACGAATGCTTGGAAACTATCACTCCAGTGGCACGTTACTCTAGGCCAGTGGGGATCCAGTGAAGCTCCTTCCAAACCATGGTAACTTCTCAACCTGTTTTTTCAATATGCAACAGAACAGAGAAAGGCTGACCTAAATGCTTGTAATTATTTCTCATGATTGAAGCGAGGGTAGATGAAGAACCAAAGTGAATGTATAAGCCAGCTGTGGCTTACCACCCACAGATGCAGAAGGCGGGCGCTTTCTCACTCTACGTCCCCAACTCAAGTAATCATTTCCTTTCTTCACCATTGTATACTTTGAAAAATGGTCTGTATTTTTTTTTCCTACCAGCTAACAATTCAGTTTTTGGAGCCTGCAGTTCCCTGAGGAACATTAGTTCAAACTCCTTAAATCAAGCTGCTCTAAAGAGCCAGACAGTCTGAGCTGATCAAAACTGCATACAGTGCGATGCGATAAAATCCACAGACCAGGCTCGGCCACAGCAACACAACGTTTATTCCTAACATTAAGCTCACATTTTCTTATGGCTGTTTTTCTTAAAGTCCATACATATTGATTTAAAAAGCATTAAAATGTTAATGGTCAACCAAGCACACGCCACTGAATTCCTAAGAAAGTATTTGAACATGACTCTGGTCCTTGTGAAATAATCGTTTAAGCCTGAAGATCTTGTGCACTAATTCAGCTTTACCTGAAACCCCTCATCCTGCACCAGACTTGTTGCTGTTGCTTTTGCTGAGCATATGATGAAAAGCTACCTATTATTCCTCCTTTTTCAAAAGTGCCATCATCCCCACTGATAATTACTCTGTAGAGGTGCATTCTCAGACTTTTTGGTTTGAACTGGACCAAACAGGAGTCAGAATCCTGACATCAGAAGTAGAACAAGCATTTCAAAACGTGGCTACAGACTACCCCTTTGGGTAGTCAGCTGGACACAAGGAGACCTGAGCTTTCATTCCCACACTCCCATCTTTTTTGTCTTTGGTGTCAGTGTAATGTAAAACATAGAGGCAATTCAGACTGGGAACCACTCAAATATTAGTCTCTTTTTAGGGCTGGCTCTTACAGAAGAGGTCCTCATCATAGAGACCCACCCCCTTCCCCACCTCTCATCAACCTGATTGTGGGGTCAAGATCCACAGGCCACATCAGTCCTGGGAAATAAAACAGCTCAGGGCTCATTTGCTGACCCTGTGACTAACTAGCCTGATGTGTTCTCACAGCCACACAAGAGTTTAAATAGGTTATCCCTGCAACCAGGACAAAAGCAATCTGCCTATTAGGGCTTAGTCCTTGGTAGTTCTCCATCCACAGCCTGGCAATAGTTGTTTTGCCAGGGCTTAGTTGGCATAAAAGCACTGCATGGACTGCTGGCAACCAGTGCTCAGGCATTTCCCCTGGCCCTGGTAATTTTGCTAATTCAGATGGAGCCAAAGAGTCTTCACATCCCTGAACAGGCAGATCAGCAGTGAGGATCTGGGCACAGGATTCTCCATCCATGAAACACACATGATGGGGGGAACAGACGGATTGAGAGCAGTAATCACAGACTGACAGCATGGTAGGGGTTGGAAGGGACCTTTAGAGATCATCCAGTCCAATCCCTGGAGTTATATATGCTGCCTCAGTCTAGAAAGCTGATAGAAAGAGTTTACAGCTTCCTCTTTGGTTTGCTCTTCCTGATCAACCCATCACCAGTGGATGCCATGGTAAGTTTCTGGATGCACACCACTCAGTTTCTGCACCATCTTAAATAATGAGCATAACCCCAACTTTCAAATTAGTGTATCTGAGTCACAGAGCAAGGACAGAAATGATCAAGCATGGAAGAAGAAATAGTTATTGCTTTGGAATTAAATGTAGTCTTGTAAAGGTGGTGACTACTGGTTTAGAAAAGGTGTGGAAAAGTCAACAGCTGAGGCTCAGCAGAGTGCTTTCAGCATGCTTGTAACAAAGGCTGCACTGAAATGCAATTAACTTGGCTGCAACAACAACAAAATGTCTAAAAAGGCATTTGTGATAAAATATTTGTCTCTGATGACCATATTGAATGTTCATGTGCTTAGATATCTGCTTACACTCACAAATGGGACGCTCTTGAGAATCTTAGACTAAACTCTAAAGCTTCACAAGATGCTGCACAGCTTTCACTCAGCCACAAAATAAAGAACAACAGTATATTTTGGCACAGCTTCTCCAAACTAACTGTAAAAAGAACCTCAACTTTCTTTCTTTGGCCCCACTGGCAAAAGTAAACGAAATAGAATGAAGACACGAGAAAACTGGGAAATGTCTCTGTTACTAACATTTTCATGGAGCCTTCAAAGAATTGTAACAATTGCAGAGGGTAAAGGAGACTAGTGGCTAAAGGGAGAAAAGCCAAAGTTCTGTAACTGCACACAGCCATTGCCAGCTAAGAAACAGAAGAGAGTTTAGACTTTCATGAGGCACAAGCGGGTCTGGGGAAAAGAAAACAAGAAACAGAGAACATGAGCCTCACCAGGTCCTATCTCACACTTGATCTCGGTTTTGCTGCCAGCATGCTGGGAACACTTAGCTTTGGAACTGCAGCAATTTTCCTTTGATTGAGTTTGACAGTACACCTGAAGTGCTGTGGTTTGATTGGGTTTTTTTTTAAAGAGGTGTGAAATGGAGTATATGGGAGTCATATGATTTGCCAGCAGGCTTCAGCCCCATAGGGTGTAGAGCTGATAGACACTTTCCAAAGCTGAAGGAGCAATCTTATTGCCATCTTTCTGCATTAGTGCTCCTGAGACCACTGGTGAATCATGAAGCTGTATGAAGAGGTCCACAGCAAGTCTGCAGTGCCACGGGCAGTGAGAGAAGGCTGCTCCTCTGGGGAAGGGGGAACAGGAAAGCCTGAGGGGCAGGGGCCTTGAGAACACAGGCACAGAGCAGGCCTGTTGGTGGCAACTAAGGCCAGACAAGCCCATGAGGATGAGGTGGATCCAGGGACAAGCCTGTCACCCATCAGTGTCCAGATAAACAGGCATGGCCATGGCTGCAGCACAGCTGCAATGGAGCTTAAGCTGGGAAGAAGGGTGAGAGCCTCAGCCTAAAAGCAGCTCCCTGGCAAAGGAGCATCAAGCCTCCACTGAGGTTTCATCTAGCAAGCTACCACCTATACTGTCTCCTAAGTTAGCCCTGAGCCCAGCCAGCCACATGCCCAGAAGGGGGGATGCAGACAAGATCGCCCCACACCAGCCATATATCCACTCTAAGTTTTCCCCACATTTCTGTTTTGCTTTTGTCTACAACAGCTCCTTATGGTATCTGTTTCAACACTCTTGTAATCTCCATTCTGCAGACAAGCATCTAAATTACTTTTTTCCTCTCTGCTGCATTTCCAGGCCTTTTTTCTCTTCATTCTTTTAGTGTATCCTATTCGCCCACTAACTTCCCACGCTTCCCTCATGGTTTCACAGTCAGTCTCCCCCACGCATAGTCCCAGTCCCTGCTCCTCACAACGAATAGGAGAGATGCTGCTGCCTCCCACAGATCCCTATGACAGCTCTTCCAGCCAACAGGAACCCTGCTCTTCATTATCTCGTACTTCACATATTGTGGATTACACTGTGATGGCAAATAAATACCAAATAAAGTCTGCCTCCGCTCTTCAGTTCCTAGACTTAGGTTTTTGCCCCTTGAACAGTCCTGATCTCAGGAGACTCTTCCTCCTAATCTATTTTCCCCCTCATCCTGCTCTGGCATTTGTCTTTTTTTTCTCCATTTGACTCAGACAGCTTCTTCCTTCATGCTTTCAGAGTGTTAGCAGTAAGGTCATTAAAAGGACATGAGAGGGTAATTTCTGGTTCTTATTTCCCAAGCAAGAACCTGTCTGGGAAAAGGAGCAGCTAAAAGCCTCCACAGAAAGTTTTCCTTGAGATTCTGCAGCCTGGACAAGGAGGAGGAGCCTGTACATGAACTACCCATCTGCTGTAGAGGACCCAGTGCACATAGGGCTGCTCGGTGTTCACGGTTGGAAGTGACCTGGGGTTTTGTTTTGGATGCAAGGCTTAGTAGATTTTCATAGAATCACAGAATGGTAGGGGTTGGAAGGGACCTTTAGATATCATCTAGTCCAACCCCACTGCCAAAGCAGATCCACCTAGATTTTAGCTGTTAAGATAGTGTGTCAGTGTGTGCAAGCTGGGGTTTGGCAAAGGGTTGTACGGCTCAGCCAGAGCTGGACAGAATACTGGCACAAACGGCATTTCCTTGCCATTACACCAGATTTGAAGTGCCTGCTGGAAATGTTGGGACCTCTAGATCATTGTGAAGAAAACAGCATCTTAACATGGAACAAATGTATGTATTTTTTTAACCTTCTTCATGGAAATAACTGGGAAAAAACGTAAACAGCTCCTGACAGGAGGCATAAACAACTTCCACAGATATAAGCAACTGGAAAGCTGTCTTCTCCTGGGAAATTTTTAGGTATTTTTAGGTAATTTTAGTAATAGCTGACACAAACACACCCACTTATAAAAAAATAACAGTCCACAGCAAAACGGCAGATTAACCTCCGTGCAATCTCCAGAAGTGCCTGCTCAGACCCTGATTAAGCTGGCATAACACAAGAGTAACGAAGGAGCTGGCAACTGGGAGCTGACACTGTCAGGAAAAAAACCCCACAACACGATCAAACAGAATGCCAAGAGGATAAATGTGGAAGGATGGGAAGCCTGCTGCAGCACAAAGCAGTGGGAGACTCTCTGTGGGACAAAGAAATGTACTCTCTGGTCTGAGGAGCTGTGGGGGTGGAATAGGAGCGACCACTCTCAGTCTGTAACGCCTGGCTTTGCACTGGCTTGCAAACGCTGTGAATGTGCTGGAGGTGTTACCCAGAACCTCAGAAATTCCCTTCCCACCATCAGTGTCTCAGCTCCTTCTTTTCACACCTTCAGTGAGTATTTCCCTCAGTAGAAGACACTGTTGCAGATGGCAGACACCGCTTACTGAATGCTTGGGGGATTTTTTTTACAAGGGTGAAAAAGCTTCAGTAGATCTCACTGGCAAAATATTCTATAGAATGATCTTATTACCATTCCAGAAGTTATTTTTGATGGCAGCACAACACAAAACAACTAAATGTTGTGGTTTGCCTTCAGGCTGTTCTCAGTGATGGCCAATGATAGGACAAGGGGCAATGGGTATAAGCTGGAGCAGAAGAGGTTCCAAAGAAACACAAGGAAAAACCTTTCCACTATGATGGTGAGGGAGCACTGGCAGGGGCTGCTCAGATGGGCTGTGGAGGCTCCTTCTCTGGAGACATTCAAACTCACCTGGATGAGCTCCTGTGTGACCTGCTGTAGGTGGTGCTGCTCGGGCAGGGGGCTTGCACTGGATGAGCTTTTGAGGCCCCTCCCAATCCTCGAGATTCTGTGATTGTGTCATTCTGTGTGTGGAAGATATAGCATTAAAAACTGACTTTTATTGACTAATTGACTTTCATTTTTTGCAAAATATCTTCAGTGCTTTTATTTTCTCACCAGGGACAATACATCAAACAGGTCACCTTAGGAAAAAATCTCAGACCTCAAGAAAACACTTAGAACTGTTCAATCTGCATAGGAAGAAACAAATTTCATAGAATCACAGAATGGTTGGGTTGGAAGGGACCTTTAGAGATCATTCAGTCCAACCCCCCTGCAGAAGCAGGGTCACCTAGATCAGGTCACACAGGAACGTGTTCAGTCCCAAGAAGGAGCCTCCACAGCCTCCCTGGGCAGCCTGGGCCAGGGCTCCCTCACCTCACAGTGAAATAGTTTTTCCTTATGTTTAACTGGAACTTTTAGTGTTCCAGTTTCTTTCTGTTACCCCTTGTCCCGTCACTGGATACAACAGAAAGAAGTGACATCCCAGCCTCACTTCTTCCTTCATCACCAAGTTCTCAGGGAACACCCTGTGAGCAAGCCCAGGAAAAAAAAAACGCTGAAAAACTGAAAGTAATAAAAAAGCCCATGCAGTGTTTCCAACAGCCTTTCAAACTGTTTGCAGTTCAGTTACTTTCTGAGAGAGCTCCATTGTGCTTCTCTTATACACAGAACTTATTTTATACCAACTTGCTATAAATTACATCATGTCATATGCTGAGGGTACAAATCCAAAGCATGTGGGTCGGTTAAAATAGCTCAGTATAAATGCCAAGAACTCTTCTTCATCTATTAGAAATAAAGAATTAAAGTTCTGACCATGGTTTGGTTTTGATTGTTTGTTTTTCAGAAAAGATCACCCATTCACAAACTCTTAGCAAAATATAGTGAGAGCTGTGGGAGGGTAATATAGCTATACACCCAGCTAGATTTACATACACACACACACACATAGTGCACACTAAATTTTAAGTAATAAACATCAGGAATACTAGCAAAACACAGCTACTGAAATCTTGTCTGGGAAACATGAACAAAGTCGCTTTCTAGGGCCGCACATAGACGTGTCTGAGTGGAATGGCATCATTTGGTGACTCCCTGCATAACACTCTCTCCTGAGCCCTGAAATTATTTCTCTGTCCACCACAAGACCTTTCTCAGCTAAGTAAGGCACAGTGTTTGAAGGCTTGAGAGGCTCCAGAGCTTGCTGAATCACAGGCTAAGAAAACACAATTGTAATGCAATTCGTTATCCATCTCTTTGCTCCCAAACTATTTTTGTACCTCTTCTACAATTCCAGCCAAATCCAACATGAAGGACCCAAAAATACTAAGTGTCGTGAAGAATGCTACTCTGTGTCCCTACCAGAGGAAGGACAGCATGACTTCACCTCCTGCTTGGCTCAGCAGTCAGCTCGTCCTCATCACAAACGCCTGGTGAGCCTGCCAGGGCGCACACCGCTGGGAGCCGTCTCGGTTTTGCTGTGGCATGGAGGAAGTGGGGACTGTTGGAGCCTGTGTAGAGGATGGGTAGGAAAAAAAAAGGATGTGGAGAGTTAATCCATGGGTAATTAAGCTTTGTTAACACTGCTATGTCTAGAACGACGCACTGCACACACTCGGGTGAAGCACGTTTATGACCGTACGTGAGCTACCGCTGGGTGACTCTGTGGGTTAAGTCACAGAGTTATCTAGAAAGGTGAAGCCTTGGGATTAATAAAGTCTCACATGCTGGGAAAGGAACAGGATCGTGGTGCAAGATGGAATGAGCAAGCTCTGGACAAGCTGTCTGTACAACTATAAGCCTGCCTGGTTTGGGGATGTGGCCAGCACATCGTGAGACCCACCACCAGCAGGTCACAGCCACAGCAGGTTAAGCTGGTGTTAAACAGTGTGAGATCCTCCACATGAGAGTGAAAGCTCACCTGCCAGCACCAGATCTGGACTGGACATGCTACACAGGATGAGGCTGGTCCTCGGGGCGCTGGAGCCAAGTGCAACCACCACCATACACAGTACGAGACCAACAGGCTCCTTCGAACACCAGGGATGGGGCCCGGTGGCTGGATGAAGTGAGCGGGGCCCTCCAGGCTGGCACCCAAAGGAAGCGGCCTTCGTACCCTTGCGCACCGGGGTCCACGGGCTGCTGCGCGGCCCGGGCCCGCGCTCTACCGGCACGGCAGGAGGGGCGTCGGCGAAAGACAAAGCCCAGACGGGTGAAGGCGGCGCCGGGAGGGTGGGCGGCGCTGAGGGGGCTGCCCTGAGGGGGTTGCCGGCGGGCGGGCGGCGCTGAGGGGGCTAAGCGTGGGCAGGAGGCTCCCGGGGATCGTGCGGGCGGCTCTGAGGGGGCTAAGCGTGGGCAGGCGGCTCCCGGGGGTCGGGCGGCGCTGAGGGGGCTGCGCTGAGGGGGCTGAGCGCGTGAAGGCGGCTCCCGGGGGTCGGGCTGAGCGCGGGAAGGCGGCTCCCGGGGGTCGGGCAGACGGTGCTGAGGGGACTGAGCGCGGGAAGGCGGCTCCCGGGGGTCGGGCGGGCGGCGGCCCCGCCCCTCCCCGCCCGCTGGGTCGCGCTGCCCTCGAGCGTTCCTCGGCGTGAGCGACCGCCCGAGCCCTCCTGCCGCTGCGGCTCTCTCCACCTCCTCCGTTCCATCCTCCCGGCGGGCTCAGGAAGGCAGCCGCCGGCGCAGCCCCGCTTAGCCCGGCCACCATGGCGCGCGGGAGGTAAGCGAGCTCCCTTCACCTCTCCTCCGCCGCGGGTCTCGCCCCGCCGCCGGCGCCGCACCTGCCGGGGCGTGCGCGGGCCCGTGTCCCGCCGCGGCTGTGGGGAGGGAGCGGGCGGGCGGGTTTCTTTCCGAGGCCGGAGCGAAAAGTTGCGCTGGGGCGGAGCGGAGGCGAAGCGGCCCCGCATTGTTGTGCTCGGGCGCGGGTGTTTCCCTGCGCTGCGGGCGGCGGCGTGGCGGGTGTACTTCCGGGTTCGCACCTTTTTTTCCCTCGGCCGCCGCTCCGCGCCCCCTCCTCCGCCGCTGCCTTCGAGGGGAGCCGCTGTCAGCACCTGAGCCGCGGCTCCCCCTCGAGGGCGGGGGGCGGGGAAGGGTGCGGCGGGCAGCGGCCGCACGTCAAACACGGACGACGACGGCAGCCGTAGCGGAGGGACGGGCGAAGGGACGGAGCCTGTCCCCGGCGCCGAGCGGGGTGCGGGGCCGGGAGCCGCCGGCACCGCCGCCCGGGGGCGAGGTAACGGGCGGGCGGCGGCCGCGGGGCCGCTGCGGCAGCCCGACGCCAGGGGGCGGCCCGCGCCCTGCCGCCGCCGGATTGGCGGGGAGCGCCCGGCCGGGCGCCGCGGGCCGGGACCGACCGGCGCGGCGGAAGGCAAGGCCGGCAGCAAAGTGCGCGGACGGCGGCGCCGGGACCCGGCCTGAGGGCGGCCGAGGAGCGGGGAGGATGCGGCGGCGGTGCGCCCCGCAGGGCGCGGGGTCCGACCGCTCGGTGGGAGGGGGCGCGGGGCGTCGCGCGCGGCGGCGTGTGCGCGGTGCGGGGGGCTGAAACGCTGCGCCGTGGCGGGGCCGCCATTTCGAATGTCTCCCTGCCGCGCCGCGGGGAGCGCGGGGTCGCGTCCGGCCGCTGCCCGGCCCCGCCGGCGGCCGCCCCGCGGGGCTGCGCGGAGACGGCCCGTGCGGGGGGAGGGGGCTCGCCGGGTAACGCTCGCGGCCGGCTCTGACGCGGAGTTACCGCTGCCGGCGGGACGCGGGGCGAGGAAGAACAAATAAAAGTGCAGAAGTGCCTCCGAAACGCCTGGTCTGGTCTCACGCCCGCGGGGGAGAGGCGGCGGAGTCGGTTCGGGCGCTTCTTCGCGCCCGCCGGCTGGATACCGGGTGGTGGCTGCATGCCGGGGTGTTGGGCTGAGGCTGCAGCGAAGCATGCAGCGGGTCAGATCAACAGCGACTAAATTAACCTAGCAATAAGCAAACAGCAGAAATGCACGTAAATATCTCGCTCGAGCCGTGACTAAATACGACATCGGCGTAGCTAAATAAATCTAAAACCTCGAGGTTCATTTCAGTGTTTTGTAACGTGGGGGTTTTTGCTTTATCACGAGGGAATTGCCCGTTTTAATCTGATACACGTAGTAAGGTATTTGATTCATTTACTTGTTTCTCTCTCACCGGTTTTTAGCAGTTGAGTTGATTACGTGTTATATTCTTACAGCGATGGGACACAATAGCCGTGCACTCGTCCATTGTGTTTGCAGACTTGGTGCTCCTTCCTTACATAACTGAACTTGCTGTGGTTTGTAAACAGGCCATGTACGGGGCTGGGGAGTTTCTCCCCATCTAGTAGCCTGGTTTGCAATATCACATCTTGAGTAGAAACAATATGAGTAATTGCAGGTGCTGAAAAACGTCCTGTCGCGAGCAAGTCGCCAGATGCTGAGGCAATAATTACAGTTAAATTTGGTTGTCATTCATTTAAATGCAGCTGTGTGTAGTTTCCTTGGTAGCTAGGTATATCCTATTGTACTGAAATGCAGTAGTGCATGTTTACTCTTGCATCGATACCTGTGTGCTGTGCTCTACAAAACTGCAAGTCATTTGTGGTTTTTTTAAAACACACTGAAAACAACCTTAAAGCTTAAGAGGAGACAACCCTGATGAGCTCGTTCAGGAAACTATTTGTAAGATATGCATCCCAGGCATCATCCTATGAACAGTGATGGGTTTTCCCCTTGGTATAGAGTAGTAAGAATTAATATTGAATTAAATTATGACCTTAATTATTAATACAGCAGGAAGCCAAGTTTCCTCTGCTGTACTGAAACAAATCGTGCATGTAATGGCACAAGTAGTGATTAGGGCTGATGTTTGCTCCATATAAGTAGTTGCAAAAAATGCAGCTGTAGTAGAAAATCTGCCTGAGTGTGTATGACAAAAATAGCTGTCTCCCACTGTGCTCTGAAATACATCCTGTGACAGGCGGGTGCTGGTGTCTCAGTTCTATCCAGCCTTCTTTTAATCTGAAAATGTGTTAGCTGGCACGTATTTAAAACTTGAGAAGAGGAAAAATAGTGATAAGTAAATGAAGGAGGATGCACCAAACCCTCTCCCTCCTAGGCCTGCAGGGCTGCAGCCTCAGCTATTGCCAGCTGTTTCCAATCGCATCCTCAGGCGCAGAAATGAGTTTTTAAACCCCAAGCGGGTGTCTTCTCCTTTTGCTCCAGTTCCCAGTAAGCCTTCTATTCCAATCGCAACTTACAGCCCGCGGCAGGCGTTGCCATCGCGGAGCGCTGTGGGTGGGGGATAGCTTCCCAAGGAGACATCTTTCCCTGGGCAGGGAGGGCGGCGGGGTCGGCGTGTGTTGGGCCGGAGCTGCGCGGCGGGGGCCGGAGCTGCGGGGTCGGTGCGGGGCCGGGGCTGCGGCCCCTCCTGCGGCCGGCGTGGCGAGGCGCAGCGCGGCGCTGTCCGTGGTGCTGAAGGCCGCCAGCCATGTTTTCCGCGGCCGGGGGGCGAGGGGCGGCCGCCCCTTGCCCGTCCTGTCGTCGCCGCGGAGTCGTCGCCTGTATTTTTGCGTCGTTCACAAGGAGGGGGGGGGTCACAGTAGGGAAATGCTTTCACCTAAAGCTTTTGTGTCATGCACTTGTAATCGCTCCGGTACTGCATGCTGGCAGTGATATCCATGGGAGACTTTCCCCCATGGAAAAAGGGCCCTTCCACCAGAGAAAACAATATATGCAAAAACTGAAAGCAAATTGCAAAGCATAGTGTTACATGTATAAAATGGATGCCCAGATGAAAGCAAGAAACTAGGGAGGAACTTGCTGTTTGCTATTTTTAACCACAGGCTCAGTTTATGAAAGGACACTCTGAAAGGTAATATCCAAACAGCACGTCATCCATGCGAACACAGTCACCAGTGGTAGGTGGTACGGGGATGCTTCAGGAGAAAAACAAGTATCCATTATCAGCAGTATGCACACAGGCACAAGACATTTTTTTTCCTTTCTTTCTCTCTGTAGGAAAAGACAGATACATTTTAAAGTGCATGCAATGTAGATGACTCTTTTATTTCTTTCCTAAGTTCACTTTAATGTCCTTCAGCATACCCAGTACATTAAAAGGAAAAAAAAGCTGTTTTTTTCACCCCAGAGACAAGTGTTCATGTTCTGTAATTGCACAGTGGGTGTTTCCAATAAAAAAAAAAAGCAAACATGCTACTCTGGTTTGATGTGGAGAGGCTGAAAAAAAAGACAGAAAAACACAACCCTGATGTGTTTCACATGGGAGAATAATAATGTTTAAAATGTATGGACTTTTTAGCATTCTGTTTCTAAAAATAGAATAAATTGTTATGCAGGGGCTTCAAATCAAAGGTCAGGGGTGAGAAACGGGGACAAAGGTCATGCAGCTCATTTTCAAGCAATCAGTTTCTAGTGTTTTCACCGTTGAACAAAAGCTTAATTATACAGAAAAATGAGGACTCTAATATTGAACTAGTCGGTTTCAACAGAGAAATGGAGGTACAATTCCCTCTTTTCTTGAATGTGGCTGTAATAGGGAACTATCTGTGCTACTGCTACTGACACAAAAATCAATCTGTCTAGTTTTAAGCGTTTAAAACCGTTCCTTAGTTTAGCATTTGATAACCTGAAATTGTATTTAGAATTTGTGCTTGGCAGCGAAGGGAAGAGTGTGGAGCCATTTTCTGCTTTCTCAGTGAGCAAAGAATGAGGTCATGCACGGTGTGATTTCAGTAAAGTTAAACTGCAGGTCCGTGCACTTTGGAACTCATGCACATACTTCTTATTTCTAGCAAAGAACTTCCCTTCCTAAAAATCCTGCTTCCAGTCTGCAGCATTCTCCCTGTCATTGTACAGTAAATATACAGCCCAAAACCCCAACTGTTTTAACCAGTATGTGTGTGTGGTTATCATTTTGTAACATGCAGTGTAATATTCCTCCCCTCAGATTCAGGATCTTTAACAGTGTTTATAATTATAGGATCATACTCACACTAAACTATGTTTTGGTAATATTCTAAAGGTCTTTAATAAATATTCTATGGGTAGCATTTTATATTTCCTACAGCACGTTCAGTATTGCAACATCAAAGGATAAGACCCACAAATTACACTGTTGAAATTTGCACACTCACTGCTGGTTTTGAATCACACCCCAGGGTTTTGATTTTCTTTCAAGCACTGTGTCTCCTGTACCTGCTTCAAATAGTGATGTGTGCACCACAGTTAAAGATTTGCATCTTTGGTTTTAGAGACTGAGAACTGTTAGATCTTCCTGTGTTTTGGGTGGTTTTTGTCTGGTTTGAATGAAGGACCTGTCTGCACTAAAGTCTCTTAGAAATGGCCATTGTATGACTTTATTTGTTCAGTGGTTTGAAACAGTGACTCAGTCAGAAGGTATGATGTGCAGGACTGCTGTCCACTCTGGTTAGAATAAGAGAAATGCCATACACCCTGAACCATTCATCATTGTAGGAAAGTGAATATTGGTGTTTAAAATACACTCACTCATCTATTATTTTACTTTTATAAGCTTTGCTTTGGTTGCTTTAATACACAATATCCATAGCAGTATTTGATCATGTCACAAAAGATAAATGACTGTAAAATGCTCTCAAGTAATAATTCAGTGATTAAAAAAAAAAAAAAAAACAACAAATCTTACAAACCAAAAACAAGAAAGAAGATTCTGTATTTTGTAGGTAAAAGGCTTATTTGTTCGTAAAGCAAAAATCCCATGCTGTGTAAGCTCTGTGAAAATAAGTGCGAGGTTAATGTTAAAAAACCTTCAGAAAGGAGGTCTGAACAAACTGTACTAAAGAAGTTGTTACAGGAACAAGTGAAAACCCACAGAATGTATTTTTAAAAATAAAACTTGTTGCAGTGCCATCACTTCTGAGAGGGTGATGTTAAAGTCTTAATTGCTTAGAGTACTTTTGCAGCCTAAACAAAAGAGGTAAGCTGTACCATTTGTTTACAGTACAGATGGTTATGTATTGAGGGAAAAAAATGTACAATTCTGGATTAAAAGTGTACCATGTCTACATTGAACATGAGCAATAAACACTCAGCTTAGTGTAATCATGGGAATGGAAGAAACAGCATTTATTTTTAAACTAAAAAGTGAAATATTGAATTCACCTCATTGCCATAACGGCTCTTTCTTAATTTGGCCTTTAATGTGTATCTTTTTCAGGGCTTTATTTGGCATTGTTTTGTTTGCAAATAGTTTTCCAGTGAGGAAATAAAACCTAACTGTATGTGTATATCTATTTAGATATAGTTTCTCATAGAATTAACTACAAAATAAATCCATAATAGAGCTCTGAAAAATATCTGTGACTTCAGAATTGTAGCTTTTAGAGTTTTTCCTTAAGTAAGTACTGATACTCTTTAATTTTAAAAACACAAAGAAAATTCCATCTGAAAACAAATAATAAGGTCACAAGGTGGTTTTCTCACAGTTTCATTTGCTGTGTAGCAAATCAGTCTGTGGCAAGGTTGATATGCCCATGCTGACAGTAAACTGGGAGCCAAATACTTCAAATGTGAAGCAGAAAGAAAAACAGAACTAGCAGAGGATAATGTGTTTTATCTTTAAATTGTGTATCCTTTTAAAATGATCTTTGAATCTTACAAAGTACTGTTGGAAACGTGCTTGTTTTACACTGATTTTTGTTAATTAATTACAACAGTTGCTTACTGCACCTACATTCAAGTGCAGCCTGTATGGAATTGTAGATGTTACTAAACCAAATACACTCAATATGAGAATTGTTTATACATTCCAATCCTTAAAACTAATCTCATTCAGCATAGAGTCATGGAATAACTGCAGTTGGAGAAGTTTTAAGTTCATCACGTTCCTTTAGTGTATGTTGTTAAGGTTTTATGCGGAATAAATTCTAAATAGTTTTTTAATGCTAAAATGATTGTCAATACGAATACAATAATAGTATTTCATTGTGAAGAGACACTTTAGTAACTGTAAATAGTTTTAAATAGTTGTAAGGCTTTCATTGACTCCAAATCTGATAACAATCGATTTTATAACTCCTTTTTTATAACCCAAAAGAATCTGATTCATAACAACAGCGGAGGCACATTTTACTTTTCTGGTTTTGTTCTCACTGTAGTCAAATGCCATTGTTACAAGCAGTTACACAGTTGATAGCTGTATGGTTGAGCTTCAAAAATGCCTATTTTACTTGTTAAAAACTAAGGTACACTTAGCCTCTTTGGGTATCTGGGAAAAGCATACCTGGATTGTCGGTGAGCTATTTTATTTACTTCAAACTCTTAATTTCTCTCCTTCAGACCAGTGACAGAAATTGGGTGAAATTATTAAAGAAAGACTAAATTTGAATTTGCCAGGTTTTCAGTTCATTTTCTTGAGACAGCACTTTAAAAAGTTTTTGCCATCTCTCCTGCACTTGCTATTGTTTTCACTTGCTAGAAAAACGTTGTAAAGAAAAGCAAAGAAAACTATGGCTGGATTAAGAATAAAATTGTGAGAGCTTTCACCTTTTTTCCCACCTTTCAGTGCCATAAAGGACATTCAGATTTTTCTTGTTTCTACATTTCACACTAACGATATTTTGCTGAAGGAAAGGCAAAGAGAGTTAAAACAATGAAAGCATCTCAGGGTGAAATACATGGTTTAGAATTGTTCGTTGAGGAAGCCATGGACAAATTAGTTCAGAGTGTAAGGCAACACTCCATTCTGAAATCAAATGCAGTGTGCATAGTGCTTGTGCCAACAGGCAAGAACTGTAAACAAGAGTAAAGTGTTAATTTTCACTGACTGGTTCAAAGGGTAAGTGGCAAAGTTCGTTACAAATGCTTTTGCTGGGTTAATATAAGTGACCAACGTGTGTGGGGAATATCTATATTTTAAGAACCGATGGTTTCTGGTTTTTCAATGCTTGGGTTCTGTACACAGAGTTGTGAAGTTGTATATGCACTTTGCAGCATTCACCCGTTTAAGTCACCGGGCTGCTGAGTAAACTAAAAGAGCTCCTTTCACATCAGGATGTTTTCCTCTTTTCCGTTGCGTCGCTATTGTACCTGTTTGTTAGCAAATAAATTGTTGGTGGGGTTTGTTCTCTGGTTGTTCTGCACTCTGATCCTACTTACAGTATTCGTCATGCTTTGAAGGAAGCACTGCTGGTTTTACTGTGTGGAAGACATCAGTCCCTTGGCTACCACCAGCTATGAAAGAAACAGCTTTAATATCCGACTTTCTCTTTTCAAATCATTTTTGGGTGAAAGCATGTAGTTAATTTACCTGGGGTAACTGTCAAGTCTGCAACAGGCCAAGCTTCCGAGTTCTCGCTTGGTGCGGTTTGAGTGTTCTGCAAGACAAATAAACGGTGTCGTCAGGAAAGTTTATTTGCAGTACCCCACCGTCAGGGACCTGCTGTGAACTGTAGGAGCCTGGCAGAAGGCTGCGGGTCTGACAGCGCTGCGTACGTACCGCCGGCCCGACTCCCCTGGTTTTAACTGCGGGAGTTGGTTGCCTACCTCTGTCGTTGCGGGTGCTTCCCACGCACCGGGGGCAGGGCACGCCCTGGCCGGGGTCCCGCCGTGCCCGGCAGCGCATGCAGGGGGCTCGGGGCTCCGCCGAGGGCCGGCTCGTGGGGCGGGCAGGCGGCTCGGGACCCGGCTTTACCTGTGTGCTGGGCGGGGGGGAACAGCGCCTGCGCGGCTTCACCGCCGGGACACGCAGCCCCAGCCCGGCGGTGGCTGTCGGGCTGCAGCGGCGGCTCCGGCGGCGGCTGTCGGGCTGCAGCGGGGGCTCCGGAGGCGCGGACCCCCCCCGGCGGCGGCGGCTGTTGGGCTGCAGCGGGGGCTCCGGAGGCTCGGACCCGCCCAGCGGCGGCTTTCGGACTGCAGCGGGGGCTTCGGCGGCGGCAGTCGGGCTGCAGCGGGGGCTCCGGAGGCGCGGACGCTCATCGCCCCGCTCTGCGGGGAGCAGTGAAACCGGGCCGCTGGGTACTCGGGGCGGGCAGCCCGTCCCCGCGGGGCTTTAACCCCGTCGGACGGACCCATGCGACGACTGGCTGGAGCCTCCTTAAATCCGGCGGGGAAGCGGTGGCTATCAGTTGCAAATGCGCAGCTGAGCGACTGTTCCTGTACGTGAGCCCACATCCTGCAGCGGAGCTCTCTGCATGGGTGCCGGCCGCCCTTACAGCGCTTCGCAGCGCTTTATAACCCCCGGCAACGATCCTGCCGCGGCTCCCGCAGCCGCCGCCTGTCCTCTCGAACCGCGCTCCGGCCGTCCATGAAAGCAGCGGCGGCTGCGGACGGTCCGTGAGGCCCGGCCCGTGTCCCCGGGGCAGGCGGAGGCGGGCTGCGGGAGCCGTGCCCGCCCGCGGAGGTGCTACCCGCCCCGGCTGTAGCGCCTGTCGGGAGCCTCCCAGAGCTGTGCTCCGGTTGTATCGGGGAGAGAGGTGCCCGCTGCGCCTGCAGCGTCGTTCGGGACGGGCGCGGTGCGAAGGCAGCGTTATAAAACCGGTAACTTCTTTCCCCCGTAAGATGCACGTCGAGCGAATCCCGTCCCTCACCGCCCCTATCCAGGGGAAGCGCGCAGCTGGGTTGGAGCTGTGCTTTGTTAAAAATATCTCCATTCAATGACAACCCTGCGGGAATGGTGCGGAGGGGAATAAAAAGAGGAGAGCTGCTGTGTGGGTAGGCACGGTCCGACATGATTTGGGAACGCACGTCCCGCATTCCCACACGGGAAAGAATCTCATTTTATGGAAACGTTAAACGAGAAACCAAAAGCCAAAAAAGCCCAGCGCCGGGGGAGGGCTGCGGGGAGCAGACCCGCCTCTGTGCCCGCGGGCACTGACAGAGCCCTCACACTCGGCTTTCGGTGTCCGCCTGGGAACGCTCATTCCCGCCCCTCCCCGACCCCCTGAGAGACTGTCGACAGCAAAGCCCGTCGGGCCGGTGGCAACCCCCCACCCTCCGCCCCGGAGCTTCGCGGCGGCGGAAAGGGAAACCGAATTTGGCGCCCAAACTGTAGGTGATGGGCGTTTTGGCGGGAGGAGCTCCGCACCAGCAGAGCCCCTGGGCCCCCTGAGGGGCCGCACCGACCCCCAGGCCAAGGGGCTCTGCCTTGAGGGAGCGTCCGGAAAGCCTCCCCCTTCATCCCAATACTTAGAAGAGCCGTTTTCGATAGAAACCGCGTAGGAAACCCGACGGGCGTTTTGTTCAGTCAAACATCAGCGAGAGAGCCACTGTCGTGCGTGGGGCGGCCGCGGAGCAGAGCAACCCCCACCCGGGAAGGAGAGGAGGGGGGAGGCGGAGCAGGGGCTCTCTGTCACCTTTCCCGCCTGCCAGTCAGGAAGAAATGTTGGCTGTGCCCCGCTTTCAAGTGTAAAACACTTGTTTTGTTTTAAAAGCACGCGGGGCAGTCGTTTGTTTGGCGGTTTGCGGGGGTTTTTTTCCGCGTTTTTGTCTGTTTCGGGGTTGTTTGGGTATTTTTTGGAAGCAGGGGTCTTTTGCTGTGTTTTGTTTGGTTTGGAAGAAACCGGAGTTGGGACTGTAAAAGTTTCAGGAAGGTCGCAAAACGCGACACGGCTGGGTTTGGTTACGCAGTTTCAAGTGAGCTCTTGCTGTGCATTTAGAAAGACAATTAATCCAGCTTCCTATAATTGTCTTTACCAAAATTAACATCTATTTAGCAAATCGTGAGGATAGAAATACCTTTTAAATATATCAATTATTACTATTAATTTCCCCCCCCACGAACTGGCTTGTTCAAGGCTTTTTTGCCCCCACCTTTTATGCTCCAGTCTCTCCCCCAATCCTTTGTGAATGAATTTTGGAAGGTTTTTTTTTTCCCCCCTTCTTTTTTTCTTTTTGCCTTTCCCGGAGAGTTCCCAGCTGGCCACAGCTCTCTACCTTCCACAAAACTTGAAAGGCTGATGTCCCTTGCAGGAAATGAATGAGCCGATAACATCTGACACCAGTGACCAGTCCAGTGACCCCAACCCTAATTCCACTAATACTGGAGGCCTGAAAATTCTCCGTAAAGGCCGTTTGAAAAACCTTCCCTCGCACTCTCATTTTACAAAATCTGCATTATTTTACAAGGTTAAAAAAAATCCTTTGCAATAAATGTCTTTACATACGTTTATTTAATGGGTTTTTGTTAAGCCATTAATTTGTTCATCGAAGAATACCACATTGCACTGAATTTTAACTGAAATTTGCTAACAAGACATTTTGTTAATGAACTCAATCCACTCAGTTTGCGTCTGTTTAACCAATCTTCCAGCCTCTAAAGATTTTTTTTCATACCAAGTGTCGATATTTTTTAATCAATTTGGAAAACAAACCCCAAAAGTCTGTTAAAACAGTATTAAACAGAATGCTGTGTTTCGGGAGGGAGGGGCGGAGAGCTCAGATTTGCTCGTAGCTGGGGTTTCACGCCTCTTAAAATCTCATATATTTATTGTATATTAGATATCTTCCCGGTCACAAGATCCAAGCATATAAGATTACTGGTGATTTAATATCGTAAAATAATCGCTGTTGCAAAGGGGGAAGGGAGGTTGAGGAGCAAAAAGGAATGGTGTGTTGCACGAAGGCGTAAGGCAGGTCGGTGTGGGACTGTCGACCTCCACTGTTGAAATAACCTATAGGAAATTTACGGTCGAAGACTGCAAAGGAATGTCAGGATTTAAAGGTTCTGCCCCACTGGCCGGGCTGCCCGTGTTTGCTCGCTTCTGCCCACCCCCTCACTTCTTCCCAGCAAAGCTCCAAACTCAGCACCTTGGTGGTTCACACGAACCGCGGCGCTGGCGGGGGCATTGACGCTCTCCTGAAAGGCAACAAAAGGAGTAGAGAGGGCGGTGGGGGCAAAGGCGTCCCCCTTAATTGGGCAGACTGATCGACGCCACTTCCCAAACAACAGCAAGTGCTTTGAAAAGGCGTAACACCCCCCTCCCCTCCCCCCCCACCCCGTACGCGGGCGCTGCGCCGATCGGTTTGTCGCTTCGGCTTTTGTTTGTGTGTGTCCTTGGGATAAGAGAAGGTGCCGGGGGCGAGGGGGGGAAGGGGTGTTAATAAGGAAGTAATTGAGCCCAGGTTTTCACAAGGTATGGGCGACATTTAAAGGTTGCACAGTACTGGATGTGAAGTGAGGTTAGGGGCGGGCTGGCGGTGGGGAGGACAGAAGAGGCAAAACCCCATGTTTTCCTGCCTTCGTCTGTACCGAAGGAGACGGGGCAGACGGAGAATACAACGGAAGCTCACCTAACGAAGGGAATATAATTTGTTTACTGTTTTGTTGTTGTTTTGGTTTGTTTTTCGCTTCGCAATTGGCGGTACCCCAGCAGCAGCCTTGCTTGGCGAGCGGGCTGCCGGCTGCGTACCTGCGGGACCGACGGGCTCAGCCCGGCTCCTGGGGCGCTCCGGACACAGGACGCGTTTCGTTCCCGAGTGGGATCTCCCGCCCGCTGCTGCCGAGGACTTAAACCATCAGTCCCGCCGGCGTTATTCCTCCCCTTTGTCTTCTTCCTCTGGCTTTTTTTTTTTCCGCCTTCCTCCTCTCCAGCAAACTCTTTCCTCTGTCAGCCCTCCTCCTCCTCTTCCCCATCCCCCCTCTGCTCTCCCCCGCGCTCCGGGGGAACAATCGCTGCTGACTGAGGTTCACTCCAATACCAGGCTTGAAAACTGGGCTCTTATTTAGGAAGTCATTAATCACATCCCCTCCCCCGGAAAGAGATGGCGGAGAAACCTGTGAAGTACAATTCCTCGCCCCATCCCCCTCCAGCAATGTTTTGAAACGCTACCCTGTCCCCTTCCCCCCCCCTCCCCACGCCGCCCCCTCCCCCGGCACTTTCTGGGCCGTATTAAGGTGATCTCGCATTTCCGGCGCGCTTTTGGTTTGAATGCGAGGTTAGTAACGTGCAGCCAAGGCATGAGCGGCGGCGGCGGCACACGCACACGGCACACGCACACGGCACACGCGGGGGGTGCTTCAGGTGCAAACGGCTACGCGTGTGCCCGTGTTTGTCGCTGCGGTGCCACACGCCGATGTGCCGCATCGCCGGCGCGTGTCCACACACACACTCACACACACACACACACACACACATCTTTTTTCTATCATAAAACCGCCCTGGTTCTCCTTCCTGTCAGTGCTCTACTGAAGAAAGGATTCCCCATTAGGATAATTGCCATCTCTGTGTTTGTTGCATTGTTTTGTGGGCCTGAAGCAACCTTGTAAACTGTGGGAGCCTACTGTGAGAAAGACAGTCCTGTGTTAACAAATCTTTCTTGCTTTTCGTTGCTGTGGTTGTTGTTAGGGCTGCTTCTACTGTAACTTCACTTTTAAGGGCTTTTTGTGGTTTCATCATCTCACCAGGTGATTAACATCTGGACTCTTCTGTCGTGTTTAAGTGAATTTCCACCGTGCTTCTGAGGTGAAGAAATACTTGTTATGGTTGCACTAATTTAGGCATTCGAAGAACATGCCAAAATGAGAGTGTTGTTAGCAAGAGCCAGCTCATACATTGTGTATATTTTATGTGCCTGGAGATATGGATGTGTGAGCTTGTGTACACATATCAGGTGCTGTCGGGTTTTGTGGCTGTTGTAACAGGAGCACGTGTAGCAGGGGGGACCCAAGAGCTGCAGCACTGTGGATCAAAGGGCTAATAGCATCCCTGAAGGAGAGTGGGGTGAGGAGTATGCCATATGGTATGGTTCCTTGGGAAAGAATGCATTTAAGATCCAGGGGTGTGCCTGTTTTCTTGGTAGGAGTCATTGATGAGTAATGAATATAGAGATGGTAAACAACACTGGCTCTAGGCACACCCTTGACTGGCATGTGGACCTGCCAGGAAACACTTCAGACACACCCTGGATTTGGTTGGTAACAAATAAACATCCACAGAATCAGAATCTCAAGGGCTGGAAGGGACCTGGAGAACTAATCCATTGCAACCCCCCTGCCAGAGCAGCACCACCTAGAGCAGGGCACAATGGAACCTAGACTATAATAAATACCACATTTGGGATTTCTCAGACATGGGTGTTGGAGGGGGAGAAAGTAAATCACATAAGGGCTTTTGCTGTTGTTGTGTATCTGACTGCAAGCTTTACTTTCTTACTGTTTTATCCAGAAGGTGGATGGGGAAGCTGAAGGGTAGTTGAGAGGACTGAATGCCACTGGGAGGCGGGGGATCGCTGCTCTGAAAATATCAGAAAGAACTCAGACACTGTTCAATAACTTCCCACTTTTGGGTTCTGTTATAGGGGAAAGAGCTTGATGTTTTGGTCTTAGATCAGGCCGACTGCAGTTTACAACCGATTTAGTATGTCCTTTTACTTCCCATGCTAGGGAAATCAATACTAAAGGACAATGGGGCTTGTACATGTTGTTTTCTTCTTGATTCAAGGGAAGCTTTATGTTCTGTGTCTCGTCGTGGGTTATTCTGTAGTATATGGAGACAGACTAAGGGAAGCAGAGTCCTCAGATTCCACTGGAAAAACCACACAAAGCTCCAAAGTGCAACGTGACATAGAAATGGAAGCAGGTCACTTGAAGTACATTATCACAGTTATCAGGGAATGGCAAGGTTTGTTTTTCTGCTGCTTACTAATTTATGGGGAATGTGTGCTACATTTAATTAATGCTTTCCATAAGGATTATAAAGGTCTGACAGGAAATGACTGTGTGCAAGTTTTGCAATACTGGCAGATGCCATTGGGCTATTGTTATTCGTCGTTGGCCTACTTAAAGTCAAGATGACTAGTGTCTTGCTAATATTGAAGATGCTGATGGTTAGATTTGAAGAGGGAGATGCTGAAGCATCATTTGCTATAGTGGATTTGCAAATGTCAATGTCCATTTTGCAGTCTGTTTGAGAACAATGCATGTTTTATCAATAGCATCGCTTTGGAAGGTAGATTCTGTGGGTAGATTCTGGACTAGACATCTTGATTTTCTACAGACTGGCAGCAACCACTGAACAATGGGTGAAACAGTGCCCTGTTCCTTTCCAGGAATCTTGAGCATTTGAAGTGTTTTGCCATTGGGCTTGAGACAGAAGATGGTGCACTGTTTTGTACATGCAGTTAGTTACAGCTACGGTCTGTTTTAATCCTTAGTTGATTCCACCGGGGCTAAATATTTGTGCAACCACTTTTAAGTGCATTGATGGTGAAGAGAAAGCTAGAAAAGAGAAATCATTGTTTCAGTTCTCTCCAGTACCATGTCTGTGCTTTCAGTGTGACTTTAATAAAACAAAGAAACAGAAGCCATAGAGAGCTTAGTGCTGAACATCACTGGCATAGAATCACCATGCCAAAGGCATGTAGTTAGTTGTTGGTATCATGGGTTAGAACTAATGTAATCCAAGGACTGGCATTCCTGGTGCGTGTTACATAGCAAGAGGGTTCAATAAGGGATTGCTGGAGGTTTCTTCCAGACTCTAACTGGAAGACTGTTAGACTGGCTAACAAGGCTAAGAGAAGAGTGTTTGTGGACTTCAGCCATGTCTGAGCGCTAGGGAGGAGGCCTGCCTTGCCCGTGTGGGCTGGAGTGGCTCCTGGGCAGCTGTGTCCCATTGAAGACAGCACCCCGAGTAACCACCACTTGCACATTTTCAAGAGAAAACCAACCAACCCTGTGTTATGACTCTTTGCCAGCTCTTGATGTATTTTCTTCTGAATTGAAACCTAAGTGCCGTTAGGAACCGTCTGCAGCACAAGCACTGCAAAAGCTTGTGTCAGACCCTTGCCTTGGCTGAGGCAGAGGCCGGGGCAGGGGACCTGGCCCTGGGTGAGAGCCTGGCTCGTGACAGGGCACTGCATCCCTCCACCACCATGCTCGGGTTTCCCTGGCTGAAAGCAGCACGTCCATTAGAACACGGTTATATCTGGGGCCAGTATCTCCACTCTGCATGTCTCTTCTTTATGGCCTCGATACAGGTGAAGCCATCCAAGGGTGAATTGAAGCTGCCACAGGGTGAGGAGCAAGGCTGGCGCTGGCAATCGCCTCAGTGTGAGGAGGCTGGTGCTGGTGATTGCCTCAGGATGAGGAGGCTGGTGCTGGTGATCGCCTCAGGATGAGGAGGCTGGTACTGGGATCGCCTCAGGATGAGGAGGCTGGTACTGGAATTGCCTCAGGATGAGGAGGCTGGCGCTGGTGATCGCTTCAGGATGAGGAGGCTGGCGCTGGGATCGCCTCAGGATGAGGAGGCTGGTACTGGGATCGCCTCAGGATGAGGAGGCTGGTGCTGGAATTGCCTCAGGATGAGGAGGCTGGCGCTGGGATCGCCTCAGTGTGAGGAGGCTGCTGATCGCCTCAGTGTGAGGAGAGGCTGGCGCTGGTGATCGCCTCAGTGTGAGGAGAGGCCGGCGCTGGGAACCGCCTCAGTGTGAGGAGGCTGGCGCTGGCGATCGCCTCAGTGTGAGGAGAGGCCGGCGCTGGGATCGCCTCGCCTGCTGCCGTGGCCCCGCGGCCGTGCGGCGCTGGGTGCCTCGCTGCGGCGGGATGGATGCCTGGCTGGCTGTCGCCCTCTGCCGGGGCCGCCCGTGCGGCTGTGAGGGGAGCTGGGATGGCGGCCCCGGGTACGGGCTCCCGGCCACACGCACCGGGTGGGCTTTTGGCGCCGGGGCGGCAAGGGAGCACCTGCCGAGGGACTGGGAAAGAGATTCTCAAATGTAGCTCGGCCTTCATCAAGAAGGACGCAGGAGCCGCTGCTGTTTCACCAGCAGACACCGTGCCTGCTGGTTCTGAGCCTTCCTGACACAGAAAACCTGAGCTGTCAGCTCCCAGCTCCAGAGGGACAGGGAAGTGCTGGAGAGAGGCCGGCACAGGGCCACCAAGATGATCAGGGGACTGGAGCATCTTTCATACGAGGAAAGGCTGCGGGACCTGGGGCTGTTTAGTCTGGAGAAGAGGAGACTGAGAGGAGATCTCATTAATATTGACAAATATCTCAATGTCAGGAGGTTGGGGCAGCACTTTTTTCTGTTGTATCCACTGACAGGACAAGGGATGATGGGATGAAGCTGGAACACAAACAGTTCCATTGAAACATAAGCAAAAACTGTGTCAGTGCTGAGGTGAGGGAGCCCTGGCCCAGGCTGCCCAGGGAGGGTGTGGAGGCTCCTTCTCTGGAGGTTCCCAAACCCACCTGGACACATTCCTGTGTGACCTGATCTAGGTGGGACCTGCTTTGTCAGGGGGTTGGACTGGATGGTCTCTAAAGGTCCCTTCCAGCACCTACCATGCTGTGATTCTGTGGTGCTGTATTTTATAACCAGTTGCCTGTCTGTCTTTGTTTTCAGTGAGATCCATGCAGAAGAGCACTTCGATCCGCAGGGAAAGTTTTCATCTCACGAGTTTGGAGCAGAGGGCCCGTGGGGCAACATGGCCGAAGGTTAATTTTCTTTTTTTCTATTGTTTTACTATGATTTTCACTCGCTCGTTCGTTCTCTCTAACCCCCCCCCCCTTTCCCCCGCTCCCCCTTTAACCCAACTATGCATTACCCTTTTTTAGCAGCTCGTGCAAGGGGGCTTTCTCCTAACCCATTGTTACCCAGCTAAGAAACTGTTCCGTACCGCCCACACCGATTCACAACTTGAAAAGCTTTCAGGGGGCTATTGTTTGAATTGTTCCTGTTTGATTAAGCACAGTTGCCGTGGTGGGATGAGAGAAAACGGCCGTACACCTGTCCCAACTTTAATCGAAAGTTTATTCCAAGGAGAGATGGAGACACGGTGCAAAATAGTGGTTTCGGCGCCGCATGTGCAGTAACTAGTTGTGCAATCTACCCAATTTGGCTTATTCTCTCTCCTGCACCCCTTCCCCGACCGGCCTCTCCCCCCTCCCTCGGGTCCTGCGAGGAGAGACTAATTGGGCTGAGAGTTTTCTGTTGAGAAATGGGATCGGTCTTAAACCAGCAATATTCAAGTAAAGTATCGCGTTCCGGGCTGTAATGTGGCTGAAAGATGGAGTTAAATGGAAAAATGCACGTATGTACAGCAACGTGGGCTGCCCAGGCACAGAGGGCGGGGGAGAGGCTCCGTGCCGCGGTGCTTCCTCCCTCTAACCTCCGGGCATTTTCATTGCCCTTTTTTATTCACGCATTTTGGGGAGAAGTTGCTTGTTTTAGGGCTTAACGAAAAAAAAATATCTTTCGTCCGTTTGCGTTTGCATTCTTGTTCTGTTCGATTTTTTTTGTTGTCGTTTCCCCCTCGTTCCTTCTGTAGTGACCCCTTCATACAGCGCCAATTCTGTTACCAGAATTTAACTCTATCCTTTGCATCTTGTCCCCCACCTTCCTTCTTTTTCCACCCCCCCTCTCCCCGCACCACTCCCAACCCCCCATCCCGCCCCCCCACGCCTTTCCCTCTTCCTCAGCAGGGGCGAGTAAAGGTGGAGACGAGCCCGGGAAGTTGCCGGAGCAGGAGGAAGAGGAGGAATCCCAGGTTTTGCACGGAACCGGCCATTGCAAATGGTTTAATGAGAGAATGAGATTCGGGTATATCTCCATGAGCAACCGAGAGGGAAGCCCCTTGGAGTCTCCAGTTGATGTCTTTGTACACCAAGTAAGACTCATTTTTTTTCCCCTGCCTTCCATCTCAGGCAGCCACATTTGGCTGAGCTCAGTGGGGCTCCGGTTTCACGCGAAGAGAAGTAAGCTTGGGTTTTTTTTTCCTAGGTCTTTAGGTACATCTGTAATTAAAAGCGTTGCCTCGGATAGTGGTTTTGTTGGCGGTGTACGATTTGAGTAAATAAGGTCTTTAGATTGCGCTTAGTCTCTGTGGCTGGAGGTTTGAGCGAAGGACTGGTGGTGTTTCTTCACACGGTCCTGCTTGGTTAGGAATTGCTCCCGTGCTTTTTGTTTGTTTTCAAATGCCACGCTTTTGTTTTTAACAAGGTTTATCTTTTGTCACCAGACTGATTGTGAGCTGATGTGCCTTTCTTTTGGAAAAGGGGAGGGGAAAAAAAAGGTTTTCAATTAAACTGGATTAAGCTTGGAAAAGGATAAATAAATGTCGGGTTTCATCCAGATAACGTTTGAATACGACTCCAAACGTTTTTCTTGCTTTTTAAAAGCTCATCTGAGATTAGTTAGTGAAATGAAGACATAATTACAGAGTTATTCTGCAGTAATTGGGACCTGGGAGCATCCCTGTGGTGATACTCTGAAGCGTGTGTGTGGTTTGCTTGGTTGGTTTTAAAATACTCCTTCCTAGACAAAAAAAACAAACCCCAAACCTGGTAAAGGTGAAGGAACTGGGACCAATTCTGTCGTGCTGCTGGGGAGAGGAGGGCCGTGTGGCCCTCGGGTTTAGCTTTAAGCAGAGCAGCCTGGACGTGGGAGCTGGCATGAACGCCTTCACGCACGGGAGCCCCAGATGCCAGACACGGACAAAATGACAAAGCTGAGGGAGCTATTCCCAAGCTCTGTGGTGTGGTTTGTGAAGCAGGAGCCCTTCTGTTAGTCTGCAGTTGCAACGACGTCTTCTCTGGGATCAGAAGAGCGCTATCAGCTAGAGAGACCATTTTGGGTCTGGCTAGGGCCATGTTAGGAAGGCAGAAAGGCATCTTAACTTTTTACGTGGTTGGCCATTTTCTGTGACGTTGGCAGTGACGGGGCAGGGGGGTGTTCCACGATTATGCAGTGATTCCCTTTCACTGTTCCCTGTGATGGCTTGGCCATATCTGTGGTAATTCTCATCAGGCTTCTTTAAACAATACACCTTTCATTAGGTTAATTAGAAGGTGACCGAAACATGGGAGGAATGCTGCTGCTGTTGCCGTTGCTCCTTGCTGGGGTGCATTTCTGATCCTACTGTCTTACCCTGGCCCTCAGGGCCTGAATATCAGTCTTACCTGCTTGCATTTGGAATTATCCACAAAGCCTAGAATCCGACAGAGAATGTACCAAATTCTTACACTCACTGCTTTGTACTGGCACGGGAGGTGCTCTCTCCCCCTCCCCCATGCCCCTTGCTGCTGAATGAATGCAGTGCTTATCAAAGGAGGAGCACCCTTCCTCCTGGTTTCCCCTCTTTTCTTCCCTCCTTTCTACCTTTTCAGTTGGTGAAACTGCTCTTTACAGCTCTGTGAATTTACTTCAAGGATAAAATGCCTTTTTTTCCATCCGATTTTCTGTCATTCTGTGTCATTCTTTTTGCTTCCCAAATAATAGAAATTTATGAAGAATGGCAGCGTTGTTAATTAAAAAAACAAATGCATTTAGGAACAAAGATATCCTTAGAGCTGTGCATCCAACTGTGCATCCAACTGTGCATCCAACTGCAATCCAAGTGCATCCAACTGCACAACATTGCAATGCATTTAAATGTGAATAAGGTGTGCTGTTCCAAACATGGAAAGCAGTAATGGAGAATAATCAACAAGCATGTGGGAAGCATGAAGTTGTGAGCCCTAAAAGAGGGAACAAGAAGGAAATGTGAGACATCTTTGTTTATGCTTTAATCATCTACAGTTTATCAGTGTCTTTGGGTTTCTAAGACCTATCACAGTGTGAAATGCAGTGAAAAAGAGTGTGTGTCATCGCATGGGAACCCTGTGCCTGGGTCATTTGGAGTATTACTGAGAGATGTGTCTTTCTGAGTGAAGATATTACTTATATATGTATATATACGTGTGTGTGTGTGTGTATGCAATGCATGGCTCTTATGACAAAACACATTTGTCACCTTTTCCTTTCTGATGAAATCTAGGATATACATAAAGTAATGTGAATCTTCTATCAGTCAAAAGCAGTTTGTCTCCGTTTCACGTGCAGCAGCAGCATCTGTTTTGTTTCAGAGTACATTTCAGGTCATTTCTATTGCTGTACACAGTGCTTCCATGTTAGCTGGCTAACTGACCCGTGGTAACAGTAGTAGCCAGCGCACAACCATGCCTTTAAATGAGTGATGTTGCTCAGCAGTGCTGCTTGTACAACAGAGCCCGTTGCCTGAAAGGTGGTTGAGCCCCTCTTCCTGTTAGTTTCATTAATCTGAGAAATTTAGTCACCAGAAAAGGCCTTTTCAAGGCAAAGGTGTTATCTTATGAATGTGTTGGAACAACATATTGCTGTTCAAAAATGCCTTGAACACGCTTCATCGTGGGTTTGTGTGTGCATAGTGTTGCATGAGTTCAGGCCTTCTGCAATCTGTGTAGCTACCAGTATCGTTTTGTACAGTCCAGGCAGAAGAAAGAAGCTTCTCTCTTACACAGTCCAGCTCCTGTCAATGCAAGCTTGAACCCTGCAACAACATCTTTCCTTCCTTTACCTTTTCATGGTGAGGTTGTGCTCAGTTGATGAGATCTGGCTGTGGGTAAAAAACTTACTGGATGTGGAGTCAAAATTCCTGTAATAGTTGAGGAAATTAACTGTTGAGTCTCATTACACCTAGAGTTCTGAGCTTGCAATAGATAATTTTACTCTCTTGTCAGAGTTCCCCCCTTGGTTGTGAGCAGATTACAGTCACAGATGGGTTTTTTCCTCCAGTCAGTCCTTTGCTAATTGTGCATATTGATGTACTTCTGATGGATGATGCTTTTGTTGGGACTTGTGGTAGTTTGAGCCTGGCTGGATGCCAGGTGCCCACCACACCGCTTTACCCCCCACCTCCCGAGAAGCAAGCCAGGGAAGGGGAGAAAATAAGATGGGAATCTCGTGGGTTGAGATAAAAGCAGTTTAATAAGTAAATAAGCAGCAAAGCCGCGCGCGCGGGAAGCAAAGCAGAAGCAGATAAGCTGTTACTCTCTACTTCCCATCAGCAGCGATGTCCGGCCACCTCCCGAGAAGCAGGGCTTCAGTACGCGTAGCGGTTGCTTTGGGAAGGCCAGAAATGAATCTCGCCTCCCCTTTCTGCTCCTTTCCCCCAGTTTATATTCCTGAGCTGACGTCATATGGTATGGAATATCTCCTTGGTCAGCCTGGGTCAGCTGTCCTGGCCATAGTCCCTCCCAAGATCATGCCCACTCACAGCTATTGGTGAAGGTGGGGGAAGGAATGCTGGAGGGACAGCCCCGATGTTGTGCAAGCGGTAGTCATAATATTGATATCAACAGTAAGCACAGCACTGCAGGAGCTGCTGTGGAAAATCACTACCGTCCCAGACCCACTACAGGACTTCTCTTCCCCTTCACCCAATGAAAGTTCCCTTCATGAAACAGCCACGCTATGGAGTTTTCAGCTCTGCCTTTCAAGTCCTTCCTTCAGCATTGATCATTTTGATTGATCTGCTCTGAACCACGCTCAGGTTGCTGTTACCCTTCTGGTGATAAGGTGCCTGGAGCTAGATGCATTATTTAAGGTCGGAGCACGTCAGCCACGTGTGTGTGTGTGTGTGCAGTGTAAATATGGTGCCCTTACAAACATCTACACTCTTGCTCTTTTTCAGCTTTGTCCTGATACACCTTCTAAGCTTGGGTCAAGTGTTTGAGTCAGTGTCGTATCAAAATGACAAGTCCTAAAGCCCGATTTTGCTTTCCAAAGACAAGCCATGCCCAGTGCAGCAACGTGCCTTGTCCACTGGGTTTCTTGTAGATGGGAAACAAAAAGAGGAAGAGTAGCAGTTGGTCCTTTGTAACACTGTTAAATCCAAGGAATGTTCACCTGGGTGAGTTTGTCTCAGTATGGTCATTTGGGCTTTCAGTAAGTCGGCATGGAATGAATAATAGAGTTTGCTTGTCTGTTAGGAGCTGAATTCTGCACATAGCTGCGTGTGAACAGCTCTCCCGAAGTTGTAGGAGGAGATCTGTTTGTCAAAGGGTAAAGCAGACTGGAGAGGTGAGGCGAGTGGAACCCTGTGTGGTGCACATGAGCTTTCCCCAGGTCAGAGAAAAGGATGAGGCTTGTGGATCTGTTTCTGTGCTGAAAAATGGTACTCGCAGCTTTTTTTGGATGCTGGCAGTGAGGCTGAATGCTGTGGCTTCGTTTTACTTGCATGTGCTGGAAACGTGTCTGTTCTCTTTTGCTTGGTGTAAGTCTCAGATGTTAAAGATGGTAACGGAGGGAAGGGTGCTGGAGGTAAACAGATGCAATGAAATAACGCAGTTGTGAGTATCAAGGGTTGTGATTTGCCAGTCTCTTCCTGAGCAGTGTGGTCTCTCAGGATGAGATGGGTTGTTCCATTTAGAAGATGTTTGTTAGGACCTGGCTCTCAAGTCCAGAGCTGTTGCCATGTTAAGGGACTGCGACAGGATTTCTGAACTGGGACCTTAAACCTGATCCTCCTTTGGGATCGTCTTTCATGAGGTGGTGAGAGGAAGGAAGGGAGGAGCAGCACGCAGGGGTTGGTGTGTTTTGTTTTCTCCTTGAAAGGAACATGGTTGGTTTGAAATTTTTCACTTTCATCTGAAAATTCTTAATGTTGCTGCAAGTTACTGCCAATATAAGGTTTGTAGAGATGGAAGAGAGCCTTTTTTCTTTCGTGGAGTCCTCCTGCACTGTGCTGTCCTATAGATGTTGTAATTTTTGCTCCTGTTGTTGTACCTGTAACAAAAGAAGGAGGGAAAATTACTGAGACTATTCAGGTATGATTGTGAACAGAGGAATGAATGGAAAACTAGACATGTAAGCAGCATCTGAAAAGAAACCTTTTCCCTTAATTTGACTGACCATCAAGTGTCTGTTCTTCAAATTCCTGGTATTTTAGCCACAGTTTAACTACTTTATCCTAAGATCGAGTTGGGCATGACATGACACGCTGAATGCTGACTGGCATATATTATTACACATGTGACCTCGTGCTTTTGCAAGGATGCATCCATTCATCTAGCACATCTTTGCCATTTCTGCATTGTTATGAGCCTGTAAAAAGCTTCTTAATTGCCTGGGGAAACTGGAAGTTCTGGGCAAGCAAGTGGGGTCAATATCACATTGCTTCTCATTGTTAAATAGTACATACCAGTGCTTGTTTGAAGTGCAGAAGTCTCCATGTAGAGCGTATTATTGCAGGCTTGTCGTCTTTGACTTCTACTGGGGACCAGGAAAGCTGAGTCCTAATCAAAACAGAAGTAGCTAGTGGCATTTGGAGAGGGAAGCTGAGGAAGGAAGCAAACGGGGAGTAAATGTGTGTCTGCAGTGAGCACGTGTATCAGGGATCTTGTAGAACCTGGGTGAGTGTTGGAAATCCAGAGCTGAGCTTTGGCACTCGCCGGCTGTGCTGGAGCATACAGAGAAAATTGGCTTGAGGTGATGAGGACAGTGGGTTTGTGGTGTGGGGCAGAACAGCCTGGTTTGGGATTGCTCCTTCCTTATTTGTTTATTTTTGCTACTAATTAGGCCCAGTCCTACATTTCAAATCCTAGGCAGATGGTGAAACACTTCACTGAGGGCTTGATGGTTTAAGGTGATTGTCTGAAGAAGCTTGAAATTCAGTACTAGAGTTAACAGAGCCGCCACCATCTGTGGAAACACCCTCCAGATTTCATCTGTCTACATCAAAACCCTACGTTGCAGTGCATTTTGATGAATAGATGCATGTGGTATTGAAGTGCATGGAAAGTTCTGTTAAACCTGAATGCTGTTCAGTCAGATTTTGTTGAAGAGGTTGAAATGTTGACAAGCAAAAATCAGACAGAGGCCTGCAGTGGGGTTATTTTGTCTCGAGAGGTTTTCCTCTTTGGCAGAGTAGTAGGTATATACACTTTCCAGGGCATGCTATCCTCTCTTTCTCCAAGGCTGAGGAAGTTGTGCACAGGGGCTGGGATGCTGGAAGGAAGAGGATATTTTGTCTGAGGCACAAACAAAGTGGTTTCATATCCTCATTGGTAATTCCACAGGTGTTTCTTATCCATTGAATGTCCCCAATAATTTTTGCACATCTCTGAGGGTATTTACAGTCTCTGTGAGAGCAAGCTTTTGAGGATAGATGCAGGAACTAGTAATAGTCATGCCCAAATATTTCCAGGGGGCTTGTTGCTGAACTTTTTCAGGTGCAATCACCAGGCCCCATAGTTGCAGTTGTTGAATCAAAGAATTACTTAAGTTCTCTGTAATAGATTCTTTCTGGTATATCAATAAACCATGCATATAGTGATATAAAATCACATTAGGGTGGCTCTTTTGCCATGGTTCAAGGGCCAGGTCTGCATACCATTGACAGATAGTAGGTGAATTTTTCATGCCCTATGGCAAAACAACCCATTGATACTTTTTGCAGGAGTTTGTTGATTAATAGATGGTACAGTGAAAGCAAATTTCTCGTAATCTGCAGGATGTAATGGAATAGTAAAAAACCAGTCTTTCAAATCAATGATCAAAACATCCCATTCTGTGGGTAGCATTGTTCGAGTTGGGATTCCTGGTTGAAGACTTCCCATGTCCTGCATAACTGCATTTACTACTCGCAAATCCCGTAGCAAATGCCATTTTCCAGATTTTTTCTGAATGGTAAATACAGGAGTATTCCATGGACTGTTAGATGGTACTAAATGTCCTGCTGCAACTTGTTCTGCAACAAGGGTTTCCAGATGGGCAAGCTTCTCTTGAGGTAACGGCCATTGATCCACCCACACTGGTTGAGTAGTGAGCCAAGTTAATTTTAAAGTGGGTTTCACAAACCAGTGTGATGGCCATTCTTTACGAGGGACAATAGTGACATCAGATCCAGAATCAAGTAACATCTTTTAGTGTCGCAAAACATGAGCACCAGGTCTGTGAATGCTAACCTCTCAAAGAGGTTTTTCTTTCCATGGCCGAGAGGACTGCCCAGTGCAGGTAGATGGAATTGTGTGTACTTTAGTATCAAGGAGAGTTACTGACTCACACATGGCCAGATCGACGCCTGCGCTTCCTCGAGTGGCTGCGGAAAGCTCGTCGAGGCAGCCGCTCTCTGGGAGTATTTCACTGTCTTGGCGCTCCCCGTCCAGGCGCTGGCTTTCGAGTTTCCCTGTATCGGAGTGCCATCCTTCTGAAAACGAGAGACATTCTGATGCTTTATGACCATATTTATCACATTTGTGACATGTACCTTCAAAACTTCCCCTTTTACATTTTGAGCATTGTTTTTTGCAGTGCCCCTTATCCCCACAGTTGAAATACCCAGATCTCATCGGTTTAAAATCTCCCTTTCCTTGAATACCTATTGATTTTAATGCTGTTGCCATTGCCTGTGCTTGTGTTTGTGCATACATCTTTGCCTTTTCTTCTTCTTCCATAATTTTCGGGATTCAGGAGCAGGCCTCTGCCATCTGACTGAGTGAAGATCCAGCAGGTCATGTGGCAATGTTCTGTTGACATTTTATATTAGCATTTATAAATGCTAAATCTTTTCCTATTGCTGATTTTGCATCTGGTTCCAAATTTGTTGCTGCCTCCAAAGCTGTCTTGAGCCTATCAATAAACTGCATATTCAGGACCTTGCACAATTTTTGTATATGGTAAAGATGGTTTCCCGATTGGTGGTAATTCTTGAAAAGCAGCTAAAGCAAGTGCCTGGCTTTGTTGCATTATTCTGTGATTCATAGCCGCTTGCGTGGCACCATCAGTATATTGTCCTTCACCCATCATCATTGCCAAGGTTGCATATCACAGAGGATTTGTAGAATCACAGTCCTGTAAATTCTGATAAACAACATAGTCACATTTCTTTCTCCATTTGTCTTTGAACATCATGTATGCCGTAGGTGTTAACAAAATCTCCATCAGACTTTTGATCTCTGCCGGCACCAATATTTGATTTTGGAAGAATGCCTGTACTAGCATATGGACGTGTTTATTATCATACCCATAGTCCAGGACCGTTCTTTGTAAATGACTAACTGTTTTCCAATCAAAGGGATGCCATTGCCGATTTCCATTATAACCGTCACTGGCAGTGCTGTGACGCTAGATGGCAGCATTATCCCTTCAATTACAGCATTTTCCATTACTCCTTTCCATCTCTGTCCTTGATCATCATTAGGATCCCTCGGTGGAGATGGGGAATCATCTGGCGCTGATGAATTGCTAATAGAGTTTTTACCTTTCTGGGGTGATGTCGTTGTCACAGTATCTAACTTCTTTTTTAACCAATCAGTCCAACCTGTTGCCTCCTCATCATTTGTCTGTTGTGGAGCAGACGAGGAAACATGACCCTCTGTTAATTGATCGCACAGTTTTTTAGCTCTATCAAGCTCTTGTCGAGTAAGTCATCCCTCCTTACCAAATTTAGATTGTAAATAATTATCTGCCTCCTCTGTAGTCCATTCTTGATCTTCCAGACATTGCAACACCCACTCATTTTTCTTTTAGTTGCAGGCACTACAGATGTTGATTCTTTAGTATTTGTTGTTAGTTTTGGGCTGCAGGTGGAGCTTTCATCAGAAAAATGCTTTTCCACTGTATGAAGCCCTTCTATTATAGCTTGATGTGCCTTTGCATACTCATCTCTGACCGATTTTTTACTGGATCCTTTACCGAGACGCTGCATTTGTATCAATAGCTCTCTCATAGTTTTTTTCTTGATCTTGAAGTTGTTTTTGTAAGTCAAGGTTATTTATGGATGGATAAAGTTGTGATGGGCCAGGTTGCACCTCCTCGTCCACATCCATGGGGAGTGGTACTTGGGCATGATCTAGTGGTGCAGGACCCACTGGGGTAGAATAAGGTGGCAACGGAGCGGTGGGCGACACCCTCACTCCTGGCACCTTTGTTGCATTCTGCTCAGGAGTTGTTACAGGAGCATCCTTTAAATCAGTGGGCACCCAGGGACCAGGCTCTATTTTCTCTCCTCCCCAGGATTCTCTTTCACTTTTACTGATTGGGTAGGAAGAGGGGGGCTCTGGCAAGACGGGGATCAGTTTTTCAGTCACTCCCTCCTTTTCTTCCCCTGCTGATTGGATAGCACGTACTACAACTGCACTTAACTGAGCTTCCCCCTGCATTTCTTCTATCATGCGTCTCACAATTTTCCATGTAGATGAAAGTTTAACACTGTCTTTGTTCCCATTTGTTACAGAGTTCCAAAGTGCGTGACCAATTTGATCCCAAATTCCCAGATCATAGAGCTGGTCGGGTTTACTTAATAACTCCTTGCACCGACACCACACTAGTAGGGCTGCAAGCTCATCCTGCAGTAGCTTAGTTTCAGTCTTTTTTGCTAACTGGAGCAGGCTCTGTAGAGTCGTTTTTTCCAATACTGATGCAGTAATTCCCATCTGTACTATCTTCTTGCTTTGACCTTGTTTCTGTTACAATCTGCTGTTTCGGTTTTCCCCATGCTCAAGCTTGCTATCACAGAGGCATTCCTTTCTGTGCTTTTTTGCTGTAGAAGGCAATTCAAAGACAAACTGCTAACTTTCTCTGTTTCTCATAGACTGCATACCATTCATTATAGCCCAGGTCCGAACAGTTACCTTAGCTGTTACCTTAACTATAAGACCCTGGTAAATGTATTTGTTAGGTTACTTTGGCTATTACCTTAGTTGTAACTAAAACAAAGGGACTGATATCTTTTTTGACCAATCACTGTGATTTGGGAAACTTTGTGTTTCTTGGGAAACAATCACGGTAAAGGGCTAAATTAGAAAAATGAAAATTTTATGCATGCTTGTGTTAGCAAATGTGATTTTTTGTTTGAGCTGTCTTAAAATCCAAAGTATACTCTGGTGTAAATGTTGTTTAATCCATCTTCCTTATGTAACCTGGTAATTCCTGTCACTTTTCTCCACTAATTATCAACAGAAGCAAAATCAGGCCCATCAGTTTCTGCAAAAGTGTATAAAAGTGACCTTAAAGGTGTGATTTAAGAAAGTTCCTGTGAACCTATTAGTGTTTATAAATCCATCAAGGGTGGGTGTGAGGAGGCTGGAGCCAGGCTGTGCTCAGGGATGGCCAGTGATAGGACAAGGGGAAACAGGGACAAGCTGAAACAGAAGAGTTTCCAAAGAAACACAAGGAAGAATTTCTTCCCTGTTGAGGTGAGGGAGCCCTGGCAGGGGCTGCCCAGATGGGCTGTGGAGGCTCCTTCTCTGGAGACATTCCAACCCAGCTGGATGAGTTCCTGTGTGCCCTGCTCTAGGTGGTGCTGCTCTGGCAGGGGGGTTGCACTGGATGAGCTTTCCAGGTCCCTTCCAGCCCTTGAGATTCTGTGGTTCTGTGAACCTAGAAACAGAAGTTAAAGACCATTTATGATGTTTCTTAAACAAACACAAAGGAATACAGACATACCATATATACACTTTTCATTCCCTGTATTTAAGGGTGCTTTTCCCTCCCCTTTTGTTAAATCAGCTGCAAGTTATCGTAACTGGTAGAAAGGTTTTATGTGATACTTAGGGTTTTTTTAAGGGACAGTAACTCAGGACAGGTCTATGCTAGCTTTTGCTTGCTAGATACCACCAGTGAGAACTGCAAATCCTTGAACTGCTTTTACATCAGCAGAGTATCAGTGAACACCTCTGCATGCAAGGTGCAGAAGTGTCTCCTGAGACAGTTCTCGAGAGCGCATTTAGTTGGAGAAATGGATGTGCAGGCTATTCCTCAGCTTATTTGGGGAGTTGTAAAAGGGGAGGTGAGCTCCTTGGGAGATGGCTAGAGGGAATGCCAGACCCTCCCTCCAGAGATGGCTCAGCTGCTCACAGAGCAGCTGTGGAAGCTGCCACAGTCCGCTGCACTAGGGAGAACGGGCACTGACTAAGATGCAAAGCTGTAAGATGCAGCAGGTCAGCAGCTGCTCTGCAAGCAGCTGAGCTGGCTCTGCCGTAGCAGCGTGGTGAACAGGTGGAGGCTGGAACTCCTGCAGTCACCCTTCTCGGTGGGAGTCCTACAGCCGTCTTACTCTCACATTTGGCAGCGCTGCTGCTGCCTCAGTAAGCTTCAGGGGCTTTTATAGCACTCTCCTTGTTGGGCTAGCCTAAGTGCTTGTGAAGCTGCGTGGCAGACCCAGCTGGGGAAATTTGGTATCTGATTTTTGCCACTGTTCACATCAGAGAAGCTCCATGATCCCCACAAGTCAGAGTGGTCAGTGTCTGTGCCATAGAAGGGTGGCCAGGGATGCAAACAGCTGCCAGGGTGAGGTGGAGGTATAGGAGGAAAGTGAGCTGGAAGCTAATGTCACAGAAACATGAATGAAACTGCAGTCCCTTCTGTTGCAAAACAGCAGAATGTTGGTGTTGCCTTCAGCTGGGGATGGAGAGACAATGGAAATGTTAATAAATCAGTTAATAAACTGATTGCTAATAAGCTAAATATGAGCCAGCAATGTGCCCTCGTGGGCAAGAAGCCAATGGCAGCCTGGGAGGCATCAAGAAGAGTGTGGGCAGCAGGTCAAGGGAGGTTCTGCTCCCCCTCTGCTCTGCCCTGCTGAGGCCTCATCTGGAGTCCTGTGTCCAGTTCTGGGCTCCTCAGCTCCAGAGGGACAGGGAAGTGCTGGAGAGAGGCCAGCACAGGGCCACCAAGATGATCAGGGGACCGGAGCATCTTCCTTATGAGGAAAGGCTGCAGGACCTGGGGCTGTTTAGTCTGGAGAAGAGGAGACTGAGGGGAGATCTTATTAACATTTATAAATACCTGAAGGCTGGGTGTCAGGAGGTTGGGACATCCCTCTTTTCTATAGTAGCCAGCAACAGTACAAGGGGTGATGGGATGAAGCTGGAACACAAAAAGTTCCACTTAAACATAAGAACAAACTGTGTCAGTGTTTCCGTGAGGGAGCTCTGGCCCAGGCTGCCCAGGGAGGGTGTGGAGGCTCCTTCCTTGGAGGGCTTCAAGACCCACCTGGACACGTTTCTGTGTGACCTGATCTAGGTGACCCCGCTTCTGCAGGGGGGTTGGACTGGATGATCTCTAAAGGTCCCTTCCAGCCCTACCATTATATGATCTATGATCCGCTGAGGAGCTTATCAGGCATGAGCTGTATATAGATTTGGTATATATGTATATATATTGTCCTTAAATTGTGCTGGAATATCCATTTGGTGGTTTATGCTGCTTTGACTCTCTTCTAAACTAACAGCTGAATTGAAAATGCAAACATGTTACTGATGCAGACTAATCTTGCATCTCCACCTATTCCTAGTTTTAACTGTCTGAGGTCTTTAATCTGTGGAGAATGATGTATCTCTCAGCTCTGTGTCTGTTCTCTCTTTCCTGTGCATTGAAATGTCCCAACTCTGCCACCAACTATCCGCTCCCTTTCTTTCAAGTTTCTCCTTCTCACTGTTAGCCTCGGGGGCTCAACTCTCTGGAAGCACAGAGGGTGATTAATCAGTCTAATCAGTGTTACCTTTAAAAACCCACACAACCTGACTGTAGTTTTGTGTAGTCTTGACTTCCTACTTCGTGTTAACACTTGTTTTGTAAGAATGATTCTTACCTCAAAAGTGTCTCACCTGTCTACATAAGAGACAGTTATGCACCTGGTTACTCTGAAGAACGTTCCCGTGTCCATAACAAAATCCCACGTGGTGTATGAGCTGCAGCAGCTTCACAGTGACTAGTGATGGCCACAAGAATGCAAGGAAAGGGTAAGGTTAAAGTGAATATTCACACGATGGGGCATAGCTGGGAGATGCAGCAGCAGTGTGAGCCTATAAAGAAAAAAGCTGTTTATGAATCTGTCCTTAAGATGCATTGAATCAAAGGGGTATGTCTTTTGGGAAAGAGAGATTATATAGGGTTGGCCTCAGAATCATTCACATGTGTTCAGCTGAACAAATGTGGTTAAAGTCTCCTGAGTTTTGTGTGGGTTTCTTGGTTTTGGTTTTTTTCCCATCTCAACCCATGATCACGTTTTGCTCATGAGCAGAATGTTTACCAAGCCTACATGGTCCTCTAGACAAATGTGTCCTGGTTTAGGGCCACCTAGGAACAAAGGACCACCATCAGCCATAAGTACAGAGGGCCTTTGGAATCTCCAAGGACAGGGAGAGCTCACTTGCCACTTACGGCCTCAAGTGAAAACAGACAGGACTGCTCAGCTTGGGGAAGAAAACAAACATTAATTTAATCCGGTGTCCAGTTCTGGGCTCCTCAGCTCAAGAGGGACAGGGAACTGTTGGAGAGAGGCCAGCACAGGGCCACCAAGATGATCAGGGGACCGGAGCATCTTCCTGATGAGGAAAGGCTGCGGGACCTGGGGCTGTTTAGTCTGGAGAAGAGGAGACTGAGGGGGGATCTTATTAACATTTATAAGTATATAAATGGTGGGTGTCAGCAGGTTGGGGCAGCCTTTTTTTCTGTTGTATCCAATGACAGGACAAGGAGTGATGGAAAGAAGCTGAAACACAAAAGGTTCCATTGAAACATGAGGAAAAACTCTTTCAGTGTTTCAGTGAGGGAGCCCTGGCCCAGGCTGCCCAGGGAGGGTGTGGAGGCTCCTTCCTTGGAGGGCTTCAAGACCCACCTGGACATGTTCCTGTGTGACCTGATCTAGGTGGGACCTGCCTTGGCAGGGATGTTACCTGTGTTGTCTACTTACCTGTGTCTTGAAAGAGGCAGTTGTTCACCTGTCCTAACTGTCCTGTGCGAGGTTTCCCCTGGGGGGTGTGTGTGTGTACTCAGAATATACTTCAGCTCACGGCATCCACTCTCCAGCTGTGATTGTGTGGCAGTGCCTGCTGGTTATGTTGCTGCTCAGCCTTCATGCAGTACTCTGTGCAGCCTCATAGCCACAAATCATAGTGTCCTCTGACACTGAAAAGGTGGTGCAGAAGCATTGCCATCCTCCCTGTGCTGTGTAAGGCAGTGGCCAGCTTCTGGAATTAGTGCATTATTTGGTGGATGCAGCCATTAGTAGTGTACTTTGTGAACTTGTCTAATATCAAACAAGCAGGTTGATGAGGTTAAATTTGGCAACATACTGAACAGAAATGCAAGAGCTCTACCACAGAACGTTTTCTTAGACTGTGCCTTTCTAATCAGAGAGGCATTGACTGCATTATCCAACATTGCTGGAACTCAGCCTTACTGAGGTATCAATACCTTGTTGTCCTTTGGTTGATGAAATCCTTACCTGCTCATGCATTTATGCCTTTCATCCTACGTGTTTTGTAAGAGACAACGAGACTTTCCGTCGTTATCTGTAGCAGTTTTGAGTCCTCACCTGAAGGTGGAGATCATTTTTTTTTGACTGAGTGAGCAAAATCTGACTCATCTAAAGGAGTAAGCGTGTCCTCCAGCTATCCAAGCCTGGTGGGAAGAGAGCACAGCATCTGCTCTGTGTTCACACCACTGGTATGTGTATCCTCTCTACTTCTACGTTGTAATGTTTTCAGGGATCTGACTAAGGTGGAACACAGAGAGCCCTGCAGGTGGGACTCCCACTCGTGTTGATGTCAGCCTGCTTGCTGCTCCTGTATTTTTGGGAAGTGGTGTGGTGTTTTGGTGTTGCAGAAGACAGTAGTAACAAATCTGCCCTGAAGGGTTCACTGTGTTCCTACTCAAGGTTTTCAAGTTACTTCATGTGCCAATTTCATCTACCATCTTCCAAAACCACATTTACCAAAAGCTGAGCCATTCCCACGCATGGTTTCTCAGTTTTCCCTGGTAGCTTTACTTCCTTGCATCTCCAGCTTCGTTATCTCCACCCCTATATGTTCCATAGCTATAACTGAAAGTCAGAGACTACACAAATGAGTGGTTGACCCACACCCAAGGGAATCTACTGGTAATCACTAGAGCTCATTTGGCCAGAGCCTGAGCAATTGTTCAGGAGCCTTCATTCTCCTGTGCCCCTTTCCCTGATTTTGCTCCCTTCCTCTCCCAATGGGATACTCCTGTGGAAGCTGCTGGTGCAAGAACTGCTGGGCAAATACATCCAGTGTAGGCACTGCCTGTGTTTCCAAAAACCTTTGTGGTTAAATACTGCAACGTGCCTGTTCCCCCTGTAGCATATGTAAGAGGTGTCTAGAGAACTTAAGCTACTGGCAAGTAGTTTTGTCTCCCAGTAAGAGCTTTCTAGCTAACCTTTTATTATACTTGGTAATGGGCACCTTGTGTGGCCCCATGTTTAATTTGGCTTCTCTTTGTCTATTTGATCAAGCTAGGTTATGGAGTTGGCTTTAAATTACATTTGCCTTCACACATGTATATAAACAATGATAAGGGAAAACTGAGTTTGTACAGCCAAGGAGGGACAAACCTAGAAAAGAACTGAAGTTGCACATGCAGCTGCAAGCCTAACCCTTTTTTATTCCTCTCACTTTCATTTGTGCTTACTTGGCTTTATGCTCACCTGCTACCCCCCAACATACTGTGTTGTGTTCTCAGCTACTAATGGCTGCGTCTTACATGGTAGCCTGGGAATAAACGTTGGTGTGAATGTCACTGAAAGGAGTCTGTGAGTAGCATACACAGAATTTACTGTTCCCCAAAACTCAGCTGTATTTCTTGCACCATAGTTATTATGTGATGTACCTCTGATTTTAGCCTCTGGAACTTTCTCTTTGAACAGTCCAATAAAAATGGAGCCTGGAGTTTGTTTACTTCTGACATAAAAAGCAAACAGCTGAGGGAGCAGGCAACTTTTATTGGACCTGTAAAGGAGTAATATAGATGGCAGAGATTTCAGGCTGTATTTTGTCATGGGTTTCAGGGGTTCCGGGGGTACTGAGCTGTTGGTGCAGGGAGGGTTGGTGGTTTTCACTGATTGATTGATGTTGGGCAGTCTTTGAGACCACACTGTTGCATTTGTGCAGGAAAGAGACTGAGTGAAGACATGGTCTTGCAATACCTCGGTATGGAAAGGGTATTTAGAAGAGGAGATACTCAATTTTTGTGCTGCCTTTGTCAGTCTGGATCTGTACCCTGACAGGCAGTGGAAGCCTGTGTGTGCTACCAGTGTCCTGTGAAACAATGTGCTGAATGAAGGATGGTGGAGAGTCTACAGCTCAAATAGTTGTCTTGAAAGGATGCTACTAAGTGATGCAGCTTTTAAACCATGGAGCGTTTCGAAGCATTCCTCCTGTGGAATGTTTGCCTTGTAACTGCATCAGAACTAGTCACCTGCCTGCATTTCGTAATGAGATGTCTGGCATGTCTGAGGTGAAACCAAGCCACAAAAGCAAACACATTCAGAATTAACAGGCTGATACTTCTGCGTCTGCTCTACCCCAGGAGCGTTGGTGGGAGCTGTGTCAGCAGATGGTAAGGGGAAGGACTTGTCCCGAAGGAACCCCTCTGTGTCCTTCTGTGCAGCTGGCCTTGACCTTCTTTCATGAGGTTTTGGAAAACATTCTTTGGCAGAGCGTGCTAAAATTGGGGCATAAAAGTGACAGATTCAGTATCCGGGTCTTAAATAATACTTAAGTAGTCTTTTGTTGTGTGAGCTGAGCAAAAGCCAACATTGCTGTCCTTGGGTTAATGCAGCTGGATATGTGTCATTCCAGTTTCATAATTGCTTCCTCAATAAACAGAATCGGAACTATAGTAATAAGATGCTATTTTAAAAGTACACTTTTTCAAGCATTTCTGAGTACTTCCCCAATACCTGAGCCAATGGGTTTAATTCTTTGTGAAAATCCCTTGTCCTCCTCTGTAAAAATCCTTTTAATCAGCCTCTTGTTTACTTTAGAAGGCTTTTGCCCTGTTTTCTCATTTGTACTGCTGTAAATTCAGAGGTGTTTCACTGAAACATGGGATGTGTCCTTCCTAACAGAATACAGCTTATGCTTTGATAATAGAAGTGGCTGCAGACCAGCATTTCTGTCAGCTTTTGGGATGCAGCTGTTTAGAGAACTGTTAAATACGGTTACAAATCAGATGTTCTCCCAACTAATAATTTAAAGTTGCTGCTAAGTTCAAGTCACTTTTTGAATCAACACCATCTCCATCTACTGCTGTGTGTTTCTAAAGAATAATTTCTTGTGAGGTCACCCACTGGTTCCCTGTTATGCCTGAACCATGTGAGACACGTTAGTAGTGCCTCTGCTCTCTGGTGCTGTGACTGCCATATATGTAGGTGATCTGCCACTCCCGTCCCTCCAAAAACAGTGATAAAGGTTTGAAATAGAAAATCTTAGACTCATAGAGTTGTTTTAGTTGGAAAATACTTTTGAGATCGTGGAGTCCAAGCCTTGCCTTCACCCTGCCACAGCCACCACTAACCCCTGGCCCTCAGCCCCACGGCTTTGGGATCCCTCCAGGGCTGGGCACTGCCCCAGCTCCCTGGGCAGCCTGGCACAGGGGCTGACAGCCCTCTCAGGGAAACAGTTCTGCCTCAGCTCCAACCTCAACATTCCATGGGGCAACTTGAAGCCATGTCATGTCATTGATTACTTGTTCAGGTAGTTGCAGAGAATGATCATGTCTCCCCTCAGCCTCCTCTTCTCCAGGCTGAACATCCCCAGCTCCCTCAGCCCCTCCCCATCAGACTCGTGCTGGAGACCCATAACCAGCTTTGTTGCCCATCTCTGGATCCTCTCCAGCATCTCAATGTCCTTCTTGCAGTGAGGAGCCCAGAACTGGACACAATATTCGAGGTGAGACCTCACCAGCACCGAGTACAGGGCAACAATCACCTCCTTGGTCCTGCTGGTCACACTTGGGCACGCTGCTGGCTGTCAACCAAAATAACGTTGTGTTCATTCTTCCTCTAAGACAAAACTGTTCTTTTATTCATAGGTCTAAATATCTAAGCCACCTTTCTAATTCTGGTAGAATTGTATGTAATTAAGGTGCAGATGACGACGTAAGTCGGCAGAACTGATGGGATATTAGGTTAGCTAGTTTAATAATCAGATTTAAATAATCAGAACCTTAGTAAATGTACCATCTGCTGTGCAAGAGTAGCTAAGAGGATTAACCATGATAAAAACCCATGGAAAGACTAGAAAACTTGAATTGTAAGTCAGGGATTGTTAGTACAGGATAAGTCTTGCTGTTTAACGTTTTTATGGTAAGGTATAGCAGACACCTTTATGGTGTTTTGGTCTTACAATGTGGGCAATGTTGTGAAAATAGCTACAACTCAAAAAAACCCCTCATCCTAAATGAAACTGTCAGCCTCTTTAACTCTTCTTTATGAGCAATGACACTGGAATCCCATCGGTTTTGTCAGATACCCTTGTCTTGCTGTTTGTGTGCACGGCGACTTTGGTTTTGGTAAACAAATATTTTAACCACATTTCCGTGTTTCACTTGTGTATTGGCATTTTAAATCAATTGAATTACAAAATAAACACTAAATGTAAGCTCTGACTTCCCAACAATCTGTCGGCGTTGGCGTGCTGCCTGTTGATAAACCATACCTTGGTGTGTCCTTTGTGCCTAGTCTCTTTTTAACTGTGTGTAGTCTCTTAGGATGGTAGGAGGTGGTGAGAGAGGTGGATGGGAAACCTTTATACAGCTAAAACATCTCCTGGCCTAGGGAATTGTCATTCCTGTGCTTGGGGGATGTGTAGAGGGGCACAGAGACCGAGCTTATCGGCGTTGTAGAGTACATGTGGGAAACGGAGGTGCTGCAGTTGCTACTGAAAATGTGGTTAGCGACGCCAGAGAGGTGTAGTAAATCTGGAGGAAGCTGTGGTTTAGTTGTAGTAACTCTGCCATTGAGTCTGTGCTTTACACCAGGGGACATTTCAGTACTTGAAAAACGCAGGAAACTGTGTGGGTTGTACATTGTGCTTTTGCACTTCCACCTGTGTGCATGGGACAATCTACACTGGATCAGTTCCATGCTAGATCCCGTGTGCTCACTGTGCTTTTTAGAACGAGTCAGTCGTAGCCTTGTGTTCTGTCTTCACCATTAAACTCACAGAGAGACTCCAGCAGGAGACAGCTCAGCCATCTCTGAAACCAGGCAGGTTTCAGCATGTTTGTCTCTCTTGTGGGAGTAACCAGAGACCTTGACTTGGTGGCACTGATGGATTTTATGGTGGGCCACCCTTCCTATCTTCCACCCCCAAAACTGCCTTACAGCAGCTGAGTATTTGGAACAGAACAGGAGGTGGTTTCAGTTGCATGAAGCGATGGGCTTGCCCAAGAGAGGAGTGGCTCAGTGGGAAGGGAAGGGAAGGGAAGGGAAGGGAAGGGAAGGGAAGGGAAGGGAAGGGAAGGGAAGGGAAGGGGAAGGGGAAGGGGAAGGGGAAGGGGAAGGGGAAGGGGAGGAAGGGCCTTTGTCCTGGGGAGATCTGCAGGGCTCCAAATGCAGTGTGGGCAGCTGATAGCCAGGGAACACTTGTGAGGAGGGAGCTTGGTGTTTGGCAAGAGAAGATGCTTTTAAATGCATCAACTTCAGAGAGCATCATCATCTGGCTGGGATTCACAGTGGGGTTTCAGGTCACCGAGGCAATGTAAGTGGTAAATTGGCCCAGGACAGCTTTACCTGCCATGACTACAGACTTGTGTGACTTCTTTTGGGGTGTGTTGGTGGGTTTTTTGACTCTGCATAGGACTGATTCAGGGAGCAGCAGTGTAGCAGAAAACATGACACTACCAAGTGAGGTAAACAGTTTTCTTCCCGAGTCAATGTGAGAGTGAGGTAGAGCAGGAGGAACCATGCCTTTGAATTCACTGGACCGAATCCTGAAACTCTTTCTTGTGCCTACCATGACATGAGGAAATACTTAAAATAAGAAATGGGAGAAGAGGCCAGCTTGATTTTCATGCCTGGCATTAAAGCAGAGGAGAAGGAAAACTGAGTAGAGAAAATTCCATATATGCAGAGAATGGAATAATAATGTTATGAGAGAGGAGTACTAGTAGGAATAGTAACGTTATAGGTAGTCTCTGCAGCAGGCTGGATCTATATTTAAGCACAAATTATATGATTAATAACATGATATTTTGGTGGCTTCTACAGAGGGATTGGTCTAGATGATCTCTAAAGATCCCTCCCAACCCCTACCATTCTATGATTCTACGACAGCACAAGTCCTTGCAGCATCTCTTGTGTGGTGTAACTGGTACCATTTTGTAGTGCTTGCCCCTGTGTGTGCAGCGTACAACACATTCTGGTTTTGACCTAATGCAGGAAAAGGCACTAGATATAGATCCAGTTCAAGGGATTTTGCTCTGTGTCCTCTTGCTCTCTGCTCTTGATGTATTCAAAGGTTGATGACTCTTGACAGAGCTGTACAAGGGTGTTTTGGAGACAGTTTATTAGGATTGTTGGTGTGCTTGGGCTTCAGGATATGCTTTCCTTCATGTCTGGATTTAATTGTAGGTAATTCTGGAGGAAAAAACTGTTTTCTTACCTTGGGAAATGCAGCATTCTTGTGGCATCTGGCCATTGTACCCAGCAATCAATCAGTCACTAGAGAAAGAAGGGGCAGAAATGAGAGATGCAGAAAATAAGTGATCTAAGCAAAATGCCACTGAATAGCTTCTTTCCTCCTCTAAAGGACTGGATGGCTGTGACAGCAGTTGTTCACAGCCCTGACTGGAAATAGCAAGACTGTTGTGAGGAGGCACTTATGGGCAGCCTGTTGTCTGCTCCCCACACGTTAGTGATAGCAGTGTACTCTCATCAGGAGCTGTAATAAGCCTGAACTCCAAACTTCCATTCTTTCCTAGCGCTTGGTGGGAGTTGTGAGCGCTCTTACAAGGTGCCTTTCTTTGGGGCCACCTTGTCCACTCAGTTTCTATTTGTTGTGGTTTGATTTCTGTTTTCTCTTAGCAAACGCTTTCCAAGAACTTGGGATGGTGGGGTTTTTTTTCCCCACTTAGGTTGTGTTACTGGTGATACTCTCACAAAACAGCGTTGAACCAAGGTGTTGCTCACACCAGAGGTGCCTGAGGCTTTACCTTACGGGCTTCAAATAGCGAGAAGTAATGGGATACTGGAAGTGGCCCTGTCAAGTGAAAAAGGGAAAAAGCTCAAGCCTGAAATCACTGTATTGACTGCTGGTAAAAATAACAGCAAAGCCTCTGACAGCTGAAAGAGAGCGAAAGGAGGAAAAGCACGTTGCCTTCAGGTTTTTCCCTTTGTTCATTGGCGCCGTGCCCACACACCCCATTCAGGGCTCTAGAAATGGTTCACTGACTTGAAACTCTGGCTGCTTTTAATTGTCTGGGGTTTATTTGTTTAAGTAATGTGAGGAAAATACCGAGCTAGGTCTCTCAACATTGAATTGTCAACTCTACAGACATTTTCTGTCGCGGCGCTGCAGACAAGTTAAGGAGGATTCGGGTTTTACATTTGTTTTGCTGGATTCCAAATGCTGCTTTTCCACTGTGGCTTTGAATTGTTGTTGCAACCTCAGAGAATCTATTGAGCTGGCTAACAGCATTTACACAAGAAGTCAGCACCAAATCCGTCTGTAACGCTGGAAAGCTGTTGGTGTGTATTCAAGGAGGGTGCTGTGCGAGTCATTTGGAATGGGGTATTTGCAGCATTTTGTGGTGTTAGAAGTGCTGGGGGAAAAAACATACAAAAAAAGTACCCTGGCATAACAGAATTTGTGAAAGCAAAACTGTTCCATTCCTTTGGCTTTTAAAAATACTAAAAATCACCCGTGTAAAGATAATGTTTTGTTTGTAAACAAAGCTCCTGTTGTCAGAGGTAAAATGGGAAGAAGAAAAACATTTTTGAGCACTAATAATGCCCTGTACAACTCCCTGCACCAGCACAGGCTGGGGGTGACCTGCTGGAGAGCAGCTCTGCAGAGAGAGACCTGGGAGCCCGGATTGATAATAAACTGACCATGAGCCAGCAACGTGCCCTCGTGGGGGAGAAGCCAATGGCAGCCTGGGATGCATCAAGAAGAGTGTGGGCAGCAGGTCGAGGGAGGTTCTTATCCCCCTCTGCTCTGCCCTGCTGAGGCCTCATCTGGAGTCCTGTGTCCAGTTCTGGGCTCCTCAGCTCCAGAGGGACAGGGAAGTGCTGGAGAGAGGCCAGCACAGGGCCACCAAGATGATCAGGGGACTGGAGCATCTTTCATATGAGGAGAGGCTGCAGGACCTGGGGCTGTTTAGTCTGGAGAAGAGGAGACTGAGGGGGGATCTCATTAACATTTATAAATATCTAAAGGGTGGGTGTCAGGAGGTTGGGACATCCCTTTTTTCTATAGTATCTAGCAACAGGACAAGGGGTGATGGGATGAAGCTGGAACACAAAAAGTTCCACTTAAACATAAGAACAAACTGTGTCAGTGTTTCCGTGAGGGAGCCCTGGCCCAGGCTGCCCAGGGAGGGTGTGGAGGCTCCTTCCTTGGAGGGCTTCAAGACCCACCTGGACACGTTCTTGTGTGACCTGATCTAGGTGACCCTGCTTCTGCAGGGGGGTTGGACTGGATGATGTCTAAAGGTCCCTTCCAACCTCTACCATTCTGTGATTCTATGGTTGAGATTGCATTTTAAACACTTTCCTTTGAAGCAAAGTAGAAGACATCATGTTTTGTGCCTGTCAAGTGTCAGCCTTTTGTTTTATAAGAGTGAAACTCAGAGAGACTGCAAAGTCTTGCTGAGGCTTAACTGTGTCTTTATTAAGGTGTAATTACGCAAAAAGACAAAAGCACATATGCCATGACTGGTGTTACTGAGAAAGAAAGGTTTGTCTGCTTGAGGTTCCCGTTGTGATTAGCACCCATCTGACTTGTCACCATTGTGGAACATTTAATGTACCTTTGAGTTTGGGACAAAGTACTTGTTCAGTAATTTCGTTTTAACAAGGTTTTCTCTGCTGAAGGACTGAAGAGGTATGGGTGGACCTAGAGATGGACCCACAGGACAGGCAGGATCTGCATTTTCAGTGGAGGAGTGGGGATGTGTTCTTTGGGCGTATTCCCAGCTGGGATGACAAAGATCCTCTTATTGCCACACAGACATTGCAAAGTGGAGGGCTTGCTTGAAGTAATCCTGCTTGCCTGGGTACTTGGTCTCATTGCTCTGTGTAGAATTACCATCCTTCAGTTGTATTAGGGACAAATTTTGCACATTTCCTTTTTCATACGTGATATTTTCACGTAGAAAACCAGCCAGGCTCATGATTGATGGAATAGACACCACACACTTCTGCTTTCATGGTTGTGTCCTCCCACGGACTCTCCCTTGCCTTTTAAATACCACTCAAAGAGAAGTCAGCTGTTTGTCTCATGCTTCACACTGTTGTGTTTGTTAGAAGAGCCACGTCCTAACCAGTGGACAAAACAGCCCTGGTCCTAACCAACAGAGCTGTGTTCTTGCTTGCTTTTTGGTTCAGTCAGAGCAGCATTGGTGGTGGTTGATGTGTTATGAATAGTGGCTGCTGGAGCAGTGAGAAGTCACCTGGTCTGGTACTCGGGGCTTTTGGAAGCAAAGGTGAACATGGTTTCATTAGAATGAATATTCCTGGTGGTTTTATCATTTTGAAGTCAGTCTTTGTGCTGTGGGAAGTGGACTTGGCAGTGTTGTCCATCTTCAGAAAGCCATGGGGGAGTTAAATGGCAGAGGTCCGCGGAGGTAACTCTGCTGTGGAAGTGGGGTCTGGAATCCTGCTTTCCCATTCCAGCTGAGAAACCTGACTCACAGAAAGTCTGGGTTGGAAGGGGTTTTTTGAGATTGCCTGCTCCAGCCTTTTACTGAAAGCAAGGAAGGGCCTTTAGGTTATTCAGTGCCCTGCCAAGCTGAATCTGAGCTATTTCCAGCAAAGGGAGCCACGCTCCTTCTCTGGGTTTAATTCCTCTCATAGTGAGCAACGTCTCCTCGTGTCTGGATAGAGTTTCCCCTGAATCAGCTCAAGCCTGTTGCCTCCTGGCCTGTTCTCTGTGCATCCTTGCGAAGAGACCAGCTCCCTCTTTGTGTGTGAGCTATGAATGCTGTAGCTGTCAGTTCTTGTGCTCCACTGAAACAACGTGAAACACTCACAACATGATTGCAGGGTGCGCATGTCAGGGATTGCCCTCTGGTTTGGATACAATCCCCGGTCGCATTTGTTGGGTGGTAGATGTTACTTAGAGCCAGGAGTGGGATGGCACATCCAGATAAGATTCCCTTGTTGAATGCTGGAAAATGGAGTGAGAGTTGGCCAGGACACATTTTTCTCTTTGCCACGGAGAGTTGTCGAGCAAAGAGAGAAAACATTTCACAGCTGTCCTGCACAAACTGCAAGTGTCTGGCAGTTGACACCCAAACCTAGCTCGTTTAACTCGGCGAGCCTTTTATGTGAGAGCTTGATTCGTCAGGTTTATGCTGGGATGCAGACTTGCTGCTGTATGTAATTTGTGAGGAACTGAGGCATCAGAATCAGTGGTGAGCTGCTGTGAACCTCAGCTTGCCCGAGGCTTTGCTGCTACGGTGTAATATCAGAAGAGTTACCAGTGTGTTTCACTTTCTCTGATGATAACAGTTTCCTTTTCTGTGGTTGAAAATGCAAATTCATAACTAAATCATGCTGACTTGGTAATTTTTGGAGGGTTCTGAACTAGCAGCTCACTAGGGATCTTTGACTTGCCCGTTCTGGTGGGCTTTGTTCTGAGTGCCTTCCTTCTGCTGCTCGTACTCACTGCATCCCTTATTCATTGGTAGAGCAGCACAGCCGTGTCCCAAATACAAGGAATACAAGCTGTGATCATTCTGATCATAAAGGAATGAGCTCTGACATGAACGTTTGCTCTCTTACCATACTGTTAGAAGCTCAGATCCTGGTGGCTGTCAGATGTGGGGGTTTCAGAACATGGCATATTCTCTGCTCCTGACATCTACAGCCTTCACCACAGGACAGGAAAGTGGTGTTTCATTTTTGCTGAGACCGAAAATGGGTTCCTGCTACTTGTTTAGTGTTGAAGAGTGTTTTCAAGGCTGTAATTTGTAGTGTCACCCGCTCTAGTTCACACAGAGGAAGCTGTTACTCAGCCTGTGTGTGTTCTAGGAGCGCAGGCAGGGATAATTTGTCCTGTTGTTTATGAATGTAAATACTGTTTTAAGGCAATGGTAACCGAGAGTGTTTTTCCTATTCACAGAGCAAGCTTTACATGGAAGGATTTAGAAGCCTAAAAGAAGGAGAACCAGTGGAATTTACTTTTAAGAAATCTTCCAAAGGCCTTGAATCAATATGGGTAACAGGCCCTGGAGGGAGCCCCTGCTTAGGAAGTGAAAGACGACCCAAAGGGAAGACAGTACAAAAAAGAAAACCAAAGGAATATAGGTAATTATGTTACTTTGCTATTCCTCCTTCCCCCCACCACCCCTTTTCCCTTTTTTTTTCTTTGCAAGTGATTATTGAAAGTCTGTTTTGATCATGTATCCATTTGTGAAGACAAACCCTCCTGTGTACGGGCTCTTACGTGGAACTCGGGCGTTCGGTTAAACCCCTGAAGCTGTTGTCTACGGGACTACATAAATCATCCCCTCCACTGGTTTTACTACAGAAGCTTTTATTGAATTAGAGGCAGCCTGCAAAGGAATGTAAAACTGATTTGCAAATATTGCTGTTAGAAGAGTGGTCAGGCTGAAAACAGGTGAAGTAACGTCCTGCTTAGGTGGGAGCTGTGCGTGCTAGAGGCTCGTGTGTGCAGGGGGCTTTTAAACTGTGCATCCGTGGTTTTAGACAGAGGAAAGGGTAAGTGGTGCACTCAGGGTTGAGATGTGTGTAATTGATTAATTATGTTTTGATGCCTGATGGGCTGAGGAATGGTAATAATCTTTTACACCTTTCAGGTTAGTCCTGAGAGCTGGGCTTTGTGTACCAATGCAGCAGTCCGGCTTGCACCGCCTGCTCTCTGCCTCTCATGGCTTGAAGAAGTTCTGTGATCCTCTGAAATAGTTTTTTCTTATGTTTAAATGGAACTTTTTGTGTTCCAGCCTCATCCCATCACCCCTTGTCCTATTGCTAGCTACTGTAGAAAAAAGGGATGTCCCAACCTCCTGACACCCACCCTTTAGATATTTATAAATGTTAATGAGATCCCCCCTCAGTCTCCTCTTCTCCAGACTGAACAGCCTCAGGTCCCGCAGCCTTTCCTCATATGAAAGATGTTCTGTACCCTTGATCATCTTGGTGGCCCTGTGCTGGCCTCTCTCCAGCACTTCCCTGTCCCTCTGGAGCTGAGGAGCCCAGAACTGGACACAGGACTCCAGATGAGGCCTCAGTAGATATGGCAGAGTAGAGGAGGAGCAGAACCTCCCTTGACCTGCTGCCCACACTCTTCTTGATGCATCCCAGGCTGCCATTGGCTTCTTGCCCACGAGGGCACGTTGCTGGTTCATGCTTAAGAGCCTCCTACAGCTCCAGCTGAGCCGATGTGGGTAAGGAGATGTGAATAAGGGGAGTGGAATGAGCTGGAAAGGAGAGCCCTGAACTGTTACCAGAATGAGAGAAGCTCATAGAAACCGTTCTTAACAGATGGATGGGACCAAGGCAGATGGGGAAAGTCCTGCCACCCAAGAGCTGGGAAGCAAGGCTGGGCTGGTGGTAACACGTAACTGCAACACAGCGGACACGTCCACTCCTGCACTTGGCCAGCCCCAGGGACCTACTTCAGACAGGTCCTGAACAGCACCAGGGCAAAACAGGGGACAGACCAAGGGAGAGTGCCCAGCTGAGCAGAGGAACAAAGCACAAGTTTGGGCACTCACAGCCTTTGGCACAGAACGGGGTCAGTATGTCACTGTCAAAGGGCCGAACTTTCCAGCTGCTCTCCAAGACAGGTTGTGTTCCCAGCTCTGCTGTTTTCTAAAGAGGAAGCTGGCACAGAAGTACTGCAGAAGTTGCATGGCTTCTACAGTGATTTCCTCAAAGGAACTTACTCAGGGCTGGGATTTCAGAAGGTAAAGCATGAATACCTCCTCCTCCCTCCTGACTCATTTCACCTGGTTTGAGATGCTAAGAATTCTTCTACTTCTGGATTTCATTCCTGCTTTTCCCATTTTCCAAGCACAGGGCATTTTTGTGGCTGTTTGCTTTTTCCTTGCTTCACAGTGATTCTGGTGGATGTTTCATTCCTCCTTCCAGGGGCTTATGGACTGCAGAGACCGCTGTAGCTGTGTTCCCTTCCATGCAAACTGCCGTGTGAAATGAGGTCCCTCTGGCCTACTAACCCCTTTCCAGCAGCACTGTGCATTTAAGGAGAGACTGTAAGAAATAGGGAGGTATAGCTCAGGCATTACTTCAGTATCAACACTTGAGCCACAAAAGACAATTCAGGGATGTGTTAAGTATCTGAGCTGCAGGATGCAGCTTCCTCTCGGATCCTCAACCAACACTGGAGATGATTTGTGCAGAACTGATGCTGTGAGTAATCTGCACACTTAGACAATAGGCTAGAAAGGGGGAGAAATACAAGTCTGAGATGTGCTTTCTTGCATGATGTTATTGGCCACAATAAGCCACAAACCTAGTGGGAACTGCTTGTAATAGGAGCAGCAAAATGTTGCTAGATTTAAGGACAAAGGGGGAAAAAAGGCAAAAGCCAAGAAGCCTGAGAGCTTTGTGCTGCTCCAGTACTCGTGATATCTTTGCTGGAATACAGTCAGTTAGGGACACATATTTGCTCTGTTTTTCAGGCTGACAACTTTTTGGGAAGTTTATCAACAGCTCAGTTTTTTCCAAGAGTGGGACAAAACCAGAGGGCTCAAAAGAGGGGTTAAAAATAGGTAGCTCTTAAAAATAGCTGCTGCTAGATGCTGTGGATTGGAGGCTTGAAAGCTGGCTTGAAGGTGAATCTCTAGGGCAAGGGGTTAATCTTTCCTTTTCTTTGTGCAAACCCATCCAAGTCTAAGTTAGAAGCCTCTGAAAAGTGTTACTGCATGTATTCATTAGACAGCCCTTGTTAAAATCTGCATCATCCACCTGTGTTTAAGAGCTCAGCAGCCTCAGCCCTTCCTGCATACCAAACATACAGTGTGCTTGCAGGACTTGGTCCATCCAGCCTGATGAGAATAGAATCAGATCTCCAAGACCAAGCATTTATTCCACTAAAAGATGAAAGGAAGAGGGCATAAGGGAGGAAAGACAAAACAACTACCACTGAGTCATAGAGTGGTAGGGTTGGAAGGGACCTTTAGAGATCATCCAGTCCAGCCCCCCTGCAGAAGCAGGTTCACCTAGATCAGGTCACACAGGAACGTGTTCAGGTGGGTTTGGAAACCTCCAGAGAGGAGCCTCCACACTGTCCCTGGGCAGCCTGGGCCAGGGCTCCCTCATCTCAGCACTGAAACAGTTTTTCCTGTGTGTATAGCACCCAGTCTGTATGGACCATACAGTGTTTGGCATGATGTCATCTCCAGCCTAGGGTGGAGATAACCTTCAGTCTTCTGGAAGTGACAGGTGAAGAGCTGCGCTAGAATAGTGCCCCAGAGTGAGAGCACAAGTGGGGAAGCCTCGCCTGTCTGCAGCAGACTCTCTCCCCAGGTCCAGCACACAGCATTAGGAGTTACTTTCCTCAAGAGAGAATAGATTTGTCTTCCTGCCTGTTTCCATAGCTCCAACAGTCAGGAGCCAGACTGCAGGGCCCAGAGATCAGCACTTGAATGCTGGAGCAAGGGACTATCTTTCAGAAGACCCGGAGGAAATCCCATGCCAAAGCTTCAATGCAGAGAACACTGTTTAGTTTTCAAATCTACCAAATCCACCACATGGTCACTTGAAATAAAGACTCCTCCTTCCCATCAGAGGTGCCTTCCAAAGGAGCTCTTCACATGCTTTGGGTGAAGGCAGGTTTCTGTGCTGAAACAAGACCAAGCAACAGCCAAGCCTAATTTTCTTTGCTGCGAGCTTGTGTTAAGAACAGAGTAGAGCCTGAATAAAGTTGTCCTTGTTTTCTGTCTGCATGCCTGTACACATTTTTCACAGTGTTTATAATAAGGAATCCAAATTCAGTGCTAGAGTGAGTAGATGCCATTCTGAAAACGTGCAAGGAACAGATGAAGGGAGTAGGAAGGTGTCGTTTGTGCGCAGCCTCATGTAGAGTAAAACAGTCCCTGCGCAGCAGATGGGTTTCTTAAGCACATACACTGGGTTTGGAGTGCGGAATGTTTCCTTTAATCAGATGTCTCCTCAGGCCTCGTGTTTTTGGAGTATTTCACCCTCTGTCGTCGAGAGAGGAGCCTTCTCTCACTTACAATGAAGCACCGGCATATATATTGAGGCCCTTGCTGTGGTGAGGTGTGGTGTAGTGGTACACGAAGCGATGGCACTGGAGCCTTGTCTCCAGTAACGATTCACCATATCTGAAGGGATTTAGAAGCACGAAGGAACTGAGAACTTTGGTCAGTTTGACAGAGGTGATAAAAAACTTCAGTGGCATGTATGTTAAAAGCATTTCTGTCTCTGCAGGACTACCTGATCCGACTGGCATCTGCCACCTTAGTGAACGTTTCCCTTGCTGGTTAGTTTCTTGCCACTATGCTAATACACTGCTTTTAAGTGGGCAAGAATAAACAGAAAAGTACATACATTTTCAGGGCCCAGCTCAGTGAAGCCTGTGCTTTGAAAGGGGTAGGGAGAGGGCATTATTTCAAAAGGTTTCTTAGATTGGTGCTGACCCTGACTGCAGGCTGTGCTGCTTTATGCTTACCTGACTCGCTCCAGCTCTCAGTGAACTGGAAACAAAACTACTTGTAGGATGAACTGTTAAAAAGATGCAGTCTGGGCTGTGTTTTACTACAAACAATACCCAGTGTAAATAACTAAACCCCAGACCTCTCTTATTTTAGGAAAACAGTTGCATTTCGTTACTTTCCCTTGATATGTTGCTCTCCAGCCTCACCTAACAAATATCCTCAAAGCACATGCTAAATATGTAACACCAAGGAAAGATTATAGTGGCGATGCCAGGGGGTGGAACAATTGTTACACGTCTTGGCCTGTTGAGAAAGACCCCAACAACTTGAAAGTGGGAGAAAACTGAATTACAACATAGCTGCTAAATCAGGTATTCCCACAGCGTTGCCTCTCTGATTTATCGCTGTTGATGCATGTGAAGCTCTTCAGAAGGAATAAAAGTTCTGGAGCCCTTTAACTTCAAATGAGTAAAGTCTGTACAGTAATATCATTCCAGCTGTTTCTTTTATTAGCTGCGGCTTCATGTTTCTGTCCTTGACACTTGAAGATCAAACCTACTGAAATATGAATCATTGGAAAATGTGAGTTTACTTCAGCGTCTCATTTTGTCAAGAAGCTCATTATGTAAGAGGAATGTGTCATGGAGGTAGTCATCCCCGTGGTGGGGGTGCAGGCATGCTACTGCTCTTCCCACCGTGCACACCCCCCTGAATACACCTACGGGCTGCTGTTGATGCAGGTAATAAGACATAGGCTATGTCTTGAAAGAAATCGTGGGTTTAAGAGCTTATTTGCCTCAGGAAAGGTAGGTTTATTTGGGGGGGGGGAGGGAAGCACCAGTTTAAGTCAGCCCTGCACAACAGTGGCACAGCCTCCATCCAGACGTAGCAGGGCTGAGTGGGACTTTGCAGTCGTTTCCTCTGGTTCTGGGAAGCTGTTCAGAGAAGAGACGGTGAAGCTGAAATAGAAATGCTCCTGTGATGTCCCTGATCCCACTGGCAGAGTCACAGGAAGGACAACGGATAGAGAGAAGATTAGGATGGAGCAGGAATACAGAAAAACACAAACAGAGGGGAAATTAAGGAGAGGGAAGGGAGGGACTTGGGGAGGGGAGAACAGAGCACTGAAAATGGTGTCAATAGGAGAACCACCTGGTTTTCCCCAGGCTCCAAAGGATCACCTCAGAAGCTGTTAGTTAAGGCAGTCTTCAAGGAGGGAAGAAAAGCCTGAATCCCCCCAGGGCACAAACAGGGGTCGAAACACAGTTTCCTCTGCTTTGGCTGCAGGGCAAGAGCTAATGCAGGAGGAGCTGAAGAGGTGGGATGTCAGCTCCTGCCTGACAGCCCTGGGAAGGCTGGGGATCAGCCAGTGGATCTGGGGTGGTTGGTCTGAAATGGGGCTTTCTGCAGGAGTGAGCTTACTGTGTGTTCCTTGTTTACTGGGAGACACACGTGATACATCTGGAGTTTGTTTTGCAGAACAGCCACATGCTCCCAAATGTAACAGTTGCTCAGTTTGAGCTTTGCCCTAAACGTATCAGATCCTATAAAACACTACAGTGCTCTGTGGACTTTACTGTTTCAAACTGGGCACCTAGAATAAGGCTCCTCTGGAAGATTATTTTGACTTTTGGTTTATTTTCCTGCTGCTCTAGAGTCTTGTGCATTTCATTGGGGCCAGTGAAACCACACCATTTCATAGAGCCCGTGCAAAGTAATGAACGTGGGCCATGCATGACAAGATTGTAGTGAGAGCCTCAAAGTCAGTACTGCTGTGTTGTGCTCGGGGTTTAGCTGGGGGCCCGAGCACTGAATTGAGTAAGTTGAAGAAATATACAATAACTGTCTTCTATTCTGTGCAGCAAGAGATAAAATGCCATAGAGGAGAACTCATGTGTTGGTTCACAGGCTGTTACTACAGTGCAGACTATTTCCTTGTCTTTTGAGTGCTGAGTTTGTAAGTAATGAGTAGAAATTAGCCTGAAACCTCCTCCTACAAGCAGCTGGGCTTGGGGATTTGGACATGTTTGTCCTTTAAGCTGTGCTGGGACACTGTAAGATGAGGATGAAGAGACTGATTTCACAGGAGAAGTTGCACATACGTGTGCAAGAGAGAACAAAGGTGGTCACGGCCAAGCTGGAGAAACAGGGAGCCGAGGCCAGCGTCACTGATGGAGCAGAGGGACCTGGGTTTGCTCAGTAACAGACCAGGGGAACAGGTGAAGAGGAAGGAGTTGTGAAGGGTCACTATGAAATATGGGAGTGAGCCAAACAATTTCTTTCCTTTGATCTCCATTCATTTATAACCATGTTGGTGTTGAGTCTCCTGGCACTAGTGTTTTTACAATGAATAGCTGAAAGGACAAAACCAGGTCTAAATTGTGCTGGTCTTGTGCTGAATAGCTTTCTGTAGCCTAGAAGTTACTTGGAGTTTTTACTCTTTTAGCTGTTGGACATTTTAAATGCGAAGCATGCAATTTACTTCAGACAGCTCTGAAAACAATAGCAAACTACAGACTGCTCTTATTCCATTGTCTGCAGGGAAGGTTACAACAGCCTTTGCATCAGCCAGAATGCTTTTATTTCTTTAGTGAGAAATGCCTTATCTTTTGACAGACAAGAAAAGCTGAGATGGTTCAGTGTTTCAGATTCAGTTCCAGATTTGCTGATGTTTAAAATTAGCACCTCTGCATTTTTGCTGTGCTGAACTGATGATGTGAAACAACACAATAGAGTGTTTCAGTCTGTGCATCCTGAGATGAGTTGTTCTGTAGTTACCCAGTGTTACTTCTTCCATTAACAGGAGGGAATCCTCCCTAGTTGGCAACAGGATTAGAAACTGTGTGTAGCTCAGATGTAAGCCTGGCTCTTTACCTTTTTAAAGGTTTCGTTTTCTTTATACCCCTTTTCCCAAGTTGTTTGTTGTGAAACGTTCCAGTGAGTGTATGAGAAACGTTTAATTTCCTGCTGATGGGGCGTATCTTTCCATGCAGTTGTGCTTTGACTTATTTTTGGGGAACCCTGGTTTGCTGCTCACATCGTAACATGCCTACATCTCCTTTTAATAATCACTTCAAGTGTGCTGAGCACTTCAGTTTCCTAAGTCAAAAAAAGAGACTCCACAGAGCGTTCTAACTTGCTTTGTTAAACAGTTCAACGCGACTTTATGTTGTTAACTGTGGGGGTATTGTTACTCCACTTTTAGGATGTTTGTACTTACATACATTGTGCACATTTTACTTGGAGCTCAGAAGTTATTCTCTCTAACATTTTGTTCTTGTTGTTTCTCTGTATTTCTAACTCACTTTTACAATCTATACATTTCATTTATGCTTTAGAAAAGAAACATCTGGTAGGTTTTTTTAACGAGAGCTTAGTGTTCATTGATCAGACAAGCAGCAAGGAATCTGCTGTATGGCTGATGATGGCAGGAAAACGAGGTGGTAGTCTCACTAACAATCAGTAAAGTCTGTATAAACTGGTGCTGCCTCATTTTCCAGGTTAGCTGAGCTCAGACTTGCACGCTTACAGGAAAACAAAAATGGTGTTTAAAAATGCCTGACTTGGGAAAAATACTCTTTTGAGACATAGAGATTAGAAACATTTAAAACACTCACACGTCTGCGGTTAAAGATGCTCACTCTTCATCCTCTCATGTCTAGAGCTTTCCTGTTTTAGCTTTGAGGTTCGGTCATCGTGTCGATGCCACTGGTTTTAGTCAGTTTTGTGTCCTGCAGAAATCAATTCATATTGTTCAGATACAACCTTCTAAGAATATTTCTGAAAGTAACACATCAACAAGTTTCTATTTTACACAGCCTGTGGAGCTGGATTTTGGAATTTGCTTTTTTAGTCGTTCTTTTGTGGAAGAGAAATCTTTCAGGCATGAATTGATAGTCCAGATCTTTTCAGGTCTGTCTGTGCTAACCTATGACCTCTGTTCTTAGGAGGTCAACATCTGAGGGCAGGAGATTAAGGCAGTTAAAAGATTGGAATGGGAACTGGAATGGAAAAATTAGCCAGCACATTTTGGGTGGAAAACATCAAAGTCATCAAACAATTTGCTTATTTTAAACTCGGTTTAAGGGTAACAAGCTAATTGTTCTGTGTTTGTTGACGCAAGCAATTTATATTACTTGAGGACATTAACACAGACGAATTTTCTTGGTGTTGGAGGATCACGATGCCTGTTCAGCATAAATACACTCTGTGCTTTGTATACTAGATGCATTTGTGCAACCGTTTTCAGCGCAGTAATGTAGGATCTGATAGTACAGTCTGTATGCGCTTAATTCACTCTGTTTCTCCCACAACACTTTCTGTTGCTTTTTGTAACCCGAATCTTGCTTGTGATCTTCTGGGGACCCTTTGCTCTCACTGGAGAATACAGGTTCCACTGGAAAAACCACACAAAGCTCCAAAGTGCAACGTGACATAGAAATGGAACCAGGTCACTTGAAGTACATTATCACAGTTATCAGGGAATGGCAAGGTTTGTTTTTCTGCTGCTTACTAATTTATGGGGAATGTGTGCTACATTTAATTAATGCTTTCCATAAGGATTATAAAGGTCTGACAGGAAATGACTGTGTGCAAGTTTTGCAATACTGGCAGATGCCATTGGGCTATTGTTATTCGTCGTTGGCCTACTTAAAGTCAAGATGACTAGTGTCTTGCTAATATTGAAGATGCTGATGGTTAGATTTGAAGAGGGAGATGCTGAAGCATCATTTGCTATAGTGGATTTGCAAATGTCAATGTCCATTTTGCAGTCTGTTTGAGAACAATGCATGTTTTATCAATAGCATCGCTTTGGAAGGTAGATTCTGTGGGTAGATTCTGGACTAGACATCTTGATTTTCTACAGACTGGCAGCAACCACTGAACAATGGGTGAAACAGTGCCCTGTTCCTTTCCAGGAATCTTGAGCATTTGAAGTGTTTTGCCATTGGGCTTGAGACAGAAGATGGTGCACTGTTTTGTACATGCAGTTAGTTACAGCTACGGTCTGTTTTAATCCTTAGTTGATTCCACCGGGGCTAAATATTTGTGCAACCACTTTTAAGTGCATTGATGGTGAAGAGAAAGCTAGAAAAGAGAAATCATTGTTTCAGTTCTCTCCAGTACCATGTCTATGCTTTCAGTGTGACTTTAATAAAACAAAGAAACAGAAGCCATAGAGAGCTTAGTGCTGAACATCACTGGCATAGAATCACCATGCCAAAGGCATGTAGTTAGTTGTTGGTATCATGGGTTAGAACTAATGTAATCCAAGGACTGGCATTCCTGGTGCGTGTTACATAGCAAGAGGGTTCAATAAGGGATTGCTGGAGGTTTCTTCCAGACTCTAACTGGAAGACTGTTAGACTGGCTAACAAGGCTAAGAGAAGAGTGTTTGTGGACTTCAGCCATGTCTGAGCGCTAGGGAGGAGGCCTGCCTTGCCCGTGTGGGCTGGAGTGGCTCCTGGGCAGCTGTGTCCCATTGAAGACAGCACCCCGAGTAACCACCACTTGCACATTTTCAAGAGAAAACCAACCAACCCTGTGTTATGACTCTTTGCCAGCTCTTGATGTATTTTCTTCTGAATTGAAACCTAAGTGCCGTTAGGAACCGTCTGCAGCACAAGCACTGCAAAAGCTTGTGTCAGACCCTTGCCTTGGCTGAGGCAGAGGCCGGGGCAGGGGACCTGGCCATGGGTGAGAGCCTGGCTCGTGACAGGGCACTGCATCCCTCCACACCATGCTCGGGTTTCCCTGGCTGAAAGCAGCACGTCCATTAGAACACGGTTATATCTGGGGCCAGTATCTCCACTCTGCATGTCTCTTCTTTATGGCCTCGATACAGGTGAAGCCATCCAAGGGTGAATTGAAGCTGCCACAGGGTGAGGAGCAAGGCTGGCGCTGGCAATCGCCTCAGTGTGAGGAGGCTGGTGCTGGTGATTGCCTCAGGATGAGGAGGCTGGTGCTGGTGATCGCCTCAGGATGAGGAGGCTGGTACTGGGATCGCCTCAGGATGAGGAGGCTGGTACTGGAATTGCCTCAGGATGAGGAGGCTGGCGCTGGTGATCGCCTCAGGATGAGGAGGCTGGCGCTGGGATCGCCTCAGGATGAGGAGGCTGGTACTGGGATCGCCTCAGGATGAGGAGGCTGGCGCTGGAATTGCCTCAGGATGAGGAGGCTGGCGCTGGGATCGCCTCAGTGTGAGGAGGCTGCTGATCACCTCAGTGTGAGGAGAGGCCGGCGCTGGCGATCGCCTCAGTGTGAGGAGAGGCCGGCGCTGGGAACCGCCTCAGTGTGAGGAGGCTGCTGATCGCCTCAGTGTGAGGAGAGGCTGGCGCTGGCGATCGCCTCAGTGTGAGGAGAGGCCGGCGCTGGGAACCGCCTCAGTGTGAGGAGGCTGGCGCTGGCGATCGCCTCAGTGTGAGGAGAGGCCGGCGCTGGGATCGCCTCGCCTGCTGCCGTGGCCCCGCGGCTGTGCGGCGCTGGGTGCCTCGCTGCGGCGGGATGGATGCCTGGCTGGCTGTCGCCCTCTGCCGGGGCGGCCCGTGCGGCTGTGAGGGGAGCTGGGATGGCGGCCCCGGGTACGGGCTCCCAGCCGCACGCACCGGGTGGGCTTTTGGCGCCGGGGCGGCAAGGGAGCAC